>NW_026652293.1:56875868-56969263 GCF_009828535.3 Hylobates moloch
TACCAACCAAAAAAAGTCCAGGACCAGATGGATTCACAGCCGAATTCTACCAGAGGTACAAGGAGGAGCTGGTACCATTCCTTCTGAAACTATTCCAATCAACAGAAAAGGAGGGAATCCTCCCTAACTCATTTTATGAGGCCAGCATCATCCTGATACCAAAGCCTGGCAGAGACACAACAAAAAAAGATAATTTTAGACCAATATCCCTGATGAACATCAATGCAAAACTCCTCAATAAAATACTGGCAAACTGAATCCAGCAACACATCGAAAGGCTTATCCACCACGATCAAGTGGGCTTCATCCCTGGGATGCAAGGCTGGTTCAACATATGCAAATCAATAAACGTAATCCAGCATATAAACAGAACCAAAGACAAAAACCACATGATTATCTCAATAGATGCAGAAAAGGCCTTTGACAAAATTTAACAGCCCTTCATGCTAAAAACTCTCAATAAATTAGGTATTGATGGGACGTATCTCAAAATAATAAGAGCTATTTATGACAAACCCACAGCCAATATCATACTGAATGGGCAAAAACTGGAAGCATTCCCTTTGAAAACTGGCACAAGACAGGGATGCCCTCTCTCACCACTCCTATTAAACATAGTGGTGGAAATTCTGGCCAGGGCAATCAGGCAGGAGAAGGAAATAAAGGGTATTCAATTAGGAAAAGAGGAAGTAAAATTGTCCCTGTTTGCAGATGACATGATTATATATTTAGAAAACCCCATCATCTTAGCCCAAAATCTCCTTAAGCTGATAAGCAACTTCAGCAAAGTCTCAGGATACAAAATCAATATGCAAAAATCACAAGCATTCTTATACACCAATAACAGACAGAGAGCCAAATCATGAGTGAACTCCCATTCACAATTGCTTCAAAGAGAATAAAATACCTAGGAATCCAACTTACAAGGGATGTGAAGGACCTCTTCAAGAACTACAAACCACTGCTCAACGAAATAAAAGAGGATACAAACAAATGGAAGAACATTCCATGCTTACGGATAGGAAGAATCAATATCATGAAAATGGCCATACTGCCCAAGGTAATTTAGAGATTCAATGCTGTCCCCATCAAGCTACCAATGACTTCCTTCACAGCACTGGAAAAAACTACTTTAAAGTTCATATGGAACCAAAAAAGAGCCTGCATTGCCAAGACAATCCTAAGCCAAAAGAACAAAGCCGGAGGCATCACGCTACCTGACTTCAAACTATACTAGAAGGCTACAGTAACCAAAACAGCATGGTACTGGTACCAAAACAGAGATATAGACCAATGGAATAGAACAGAGACCTCAGAAATAATACCACACATCTACAACCATCTGATCTTTGACAAACCTGACAAAAACAAGAAATGGGGAAAGCATTCCATATTTAATAAATGGTGCTGGGAAAACTGGCTAGCCATATGTAGAAAGCTTCCTTCCTTACACCTTATACAAAAACTAAATTCAAGATGCATTAAAGACTTAAATGTTAGACCTAAAACCATAAAAACCCTAGGAGAAAACCTAGGCAATACCATTCAGGACATAAGCAAGGGCAAGGACTTCATGTCTAAAACACCAAAAGCAATGGTAACAACAGCCAAAATTGACAAATGGGATCTAATTAAACTAAAAGCTTCTGCACAGCAAAAGAAACTACCATCAGAGTGAACAGGCAACCTACAGAATGGGAGAAAGTTTTTGCAATATACTCATCTGACAAAGGGCTAATATCTAGAATCTACAAATAAGTCAAACAAATTTACAAGAAGAAAACAACCCCATCAAAAAGTGGGTGAAGGATATGAACAGATACTTCTCAAAAGAAGACATTTATGCAGCCAACAGACATATGAAAAACTGCTCATCATCACTGGCCACCAGAGAAATGCAAATCAAAACCACAATGAGATACCATCTCACACCAGTTAGAATGGCGATCATTAAAAAGTCAGGAAACAACAGGTGCTGGAGAGGATGTGGACAAATAGGAACACTTTTACACTGTTGGTGGCACTGCAAACTAGTTCAACCATTGTGGAAGACAGTGTGGCGATTCCTCAGAGATCTAGAACTAGAAATACCATTTGACCCAGCCATCCCGTTACTGGGTATATACCCAAAGGATTATAAATCATGCTGCTATAAAGGCACATGCACACGTATGTTTACTGCAGCACTATTCACAATAGCAAAGACTTGGAACCAACCCAAATGTCCATCAATGATAGACTGGATTAAGAAAATGTGGCACATATACACCATGGAATACTATGCAGCCATAAAAAAGGATGAGTTCATGTCCTTTGTAGGGACATGGATGAAGCTGAAAACCATCATTCTCAGCAAACTATCGCAAGAACAAATAACCAACACCACATGTTCTCACTCATTGGTGGGAATTGAACAATGAGAACACATGGACACAGGAAGGGGAACATCACACACTGGGGCCTGTTGTGGGGTGGGGGGAGGGGAGAGGGAAAGCATTAGGAGATATACCCAATGTAAATGACGAGTTAATGGGTGCAGCACACCAACATGGCACATGTATACATATGTAACAAACCTGCACGCTGTGCACATGTACCCTAGAACTTAAAGTATAATAAAAAAAAGAAAAGAACCAGTCTCCTGCATGAACAGATTCTTACCAACTGTGTTGGTAACGAGAGATCCATCCCTAATGGGGTATGGGCCTGGGGCCATTATAATGTGTCACCTGCCTTCCCTCCCTTCCCCTCACCTGGGAAAAATCATGTTTGGTCAGGTGAGATGACCATACTGGAAAGAAAACTCAAATTTGAATCCCAACTCTGTCACTACCAAGGAGACCATGGGAAATTCAGCCTCTCAGAGGCTTCACTTTCTCATCTGTAAAATAAGGCTGTAGAACCTACTTTGGAGGGTTGCTGTAGTAATTAAAGAAGATGGTGTATATAAAGCATAAGCATGTTTATTGCAGCACTATTCACAATAGCCAAGATATGGAATCAATCTAGGTATTCAACAATAGAGGGAATGGATAAAGAAAATGTGGTATGTAAACGCCATGGAATACTATTCATCCATAAAAAAGGATAAAATTTTGTCATTGATGGCAACATGGATGGAACTGGGGGACATTATTTTAAGGCTTATTTTAATAAGCCAGGAATAGAAAGTTAAACACTGCATGTTCTCACTCATATGTGGAAGCTAATATAGACTGATCTCTTAGAAGTAAAAAGTAGAAAAGAGGATATTAGAGGCTGGGAAGGGTAAAGGGTGGGAGAGATTTCTTAAAGAATATAAAGTCACAGCTAGATAGGAGGAATAAGTTCTAGAGTTCTGTACCTCTGTAAAATAACTATGGTCAACAATAATATATTACAGAGTTTCAAATCACAGGAAGGCAGATATTGAATGTTCTCAACACAAAGAAATAATAAGTATTTGTGATGATGGACATGTGAATTGCCCTGATCTGACCATTACACATATATGTATTAAAACATCACTATGTATCCCATGGATATGTATAATTATATACCAATTTAAAAAATAAAATTAAAAATAAAACGTAGGTACCCAATCCGTATGACAGACATCTCCTTAAAACACTGCAGTCTTGTTGGGGAAAGGAAAACAAGGGCAACATGCAGACCAGGAAGAGGGATACATGCTGGGGTGGGCAGGAACACCAAGGGAGGCTTTGCCTTCAGTGACTGGGGATGGGGCCAGGTTCTAGACAGATGTCTAGGGATGTTCCTCCTTCTCCTTCAACTGCTGCCTCTCTGAATCCCTGTCCATCTTTGTCAGCATCCCCAAAATACCTGACTTTGGACAGGCAACTCAATTCACAATGCCCCATAGAGAACTCAGATTCAACTGTACTGACAATATTAATTGTGGCCAAAGCAATGATAAGGTATGCACTAAGCCAATCAGAAATGTGGAAGGAAAGAGTACCCATGTGCTTTCCTTGTGTGTAGATGATTAACAATGGAACCCAAATGTCAGTAAAAGCAGTAAAAGGCCAGAAAACATGGTTCACATACACCATGAAATACTATGCAGCCATAAAAAAGAGCAAGATCATGTCCTATGCAGCAATATGGATGGAGCTGGAGGCCATTATCCCAAGCAAACTAACACAGGAACAGAAAAACAAATACCTCATGTTCTCACTTACACATGAGAGCTAAACAATGATAACACGTGGACACAAAGTGGGGAACAACACACACCAGGAATTACTTGAGGGTGGAGAGCGGGAGAGAGGAGAGGATCAAAAACTACCTATGGGGTACTAGGCTTGTTATGTAACAAAATAATCTGTATACCAAACCTCCAAGACCCACAGCTTATCTACATAACAAACCAGCACAGGTATCCTTGAACCTAAAATAAAAGTTAAAAACAAAAAGTCCGGGGAAAAAAATCAGCTGAAGGAACTCAAGTGTGAATATCCATGGGCAAAGGCCCACCTGGGAGAAACTGGGACTACAGATGTGCACCACCATGCCCGGCTAATTTTTTGTTTTTTCGTTTTTTTGAGACGGAGTCTCGCTCTGTCACCAGGCTGGAGTGCAGTGGCGCAATCTCAGCTCACTGCAAGCTCCGCCCCCTGGGTTCACGCCATTCTCCTGCCTCAGCCTCCCAAGTCGCTGGGACTACAGACGCCCGCCACCACGCCTGGCTAATTTTTTGTATTTTTAGTAGAGACGGGGTTTCACCGTGTTAGCCAGGATGGTCTCGATCTCCTGACCTTGCGATCCACCTGCCTCGGCCTCCCAAAGTGCTGGGATTATAGGCGTGAGCCACCGCACCCGGCCAATTTTTTGTATTTTCAGTAGAGACAGGGTTTCATCATGTTGACCAGGCTGGTCTAGAACTCCTGGCTTCAAGTTGATCCACCTGCCTCAGTCTCCCAAAGTGCTGGAATTACAGGCATGAGCCACCGCAGCTGGCCTGAGAAATGCAAATCTTAACCAGACTACCTGTCTAAAGGTTGTGGAGAGCATCAGGAAAGACAGAGGCACTCATGGCCAAGTGACTAAAGAAGACAGGCAAGGAAAATGGAGCTGCCATCGGGCCTCCCTTTCATGGATGAGAATTGCCTGCTTGGATATGCAGGTAATAAATAATAACATCGAGCGAGTGCCTGGGGCTGGCCATCAGGTGTAGAATGTCTCAAGTGTGTCATTTGTGCCTACATCTCCCTTTCAGATCAAGGAACCTCTCCCTAGAGAAGCACCGCAAGGTTGGATGAGCTTGTTCTTTGCATTGTTAGGTGAATCTCACGAAGACAAGCCATGTTCCCCTCCACTCCATGGCCAGATCTTGAAGCCTTGCTCTTCTGGGTGATGTAGGTTGGACCCAGGATTTTGAGCCAGAGCCTGTGGCTACATTGGTGGGTGACTGCTGTCAGAGCAAGGAAAAGCATCCCAGGGATGGGCTCGACTTACAGAGGTAGCTTTGTTTGTTTGTTTTTGTTTTTGAGGCAAGTCTTGTTCTGTAGCTCAGGCTAGAGTACAGTGGCACGATATCGGTTCACTGCAACCTCTGCCTCCTGGGTTCAAACAATTCTCATGCCTTGGCCTCTCAGAGTAGCTGGGATCAGGGCGCGAGCCACCACACCTGGCTAATTTTTGTATTTTTAGTAAAGACGAGGTTTTGCCATGTTGGCCAGGCTGGTCTGGAACTCCTGGCCTCCAGTGATCCACCCACCTCAGCCTGTCAAAGAACTGGGATTACAGGCATGAGCCACCTCACCCAGCCCAGAGGTAGCTTTTGAAGGTACATTAAATGTGCAGTTTCAATAATCCTTCTGCTTGACCCCTCTGCTTCTCTCCCACTCAAAGGAATTGACTGGCCAACTACAGAGGAAGAATTTCCTGAAAAAGTCTCCTGCTCAGGCAGTTCATTTTAAAAGCAAGTGCTGCTCTGTGGAGGCCCCATAAGTTCTCTTAAGGACCTTATGCTGGGATTAAGAAGAGCCCAGCAGTGGTTTTAAGGTGTTCTCAGAACCTGCTTGTTTAAGACTCTCACTTACACAAGCTATCTGACAGACCTATGGGACTCTAGCTTCATGAAAATACTTTATTCGCTTAATATGGATTTATCTGAAGTTTACTTGAAACCAAGTGACCAATGCAACCAGTGACTATTCTCAGAGCTGCTCAAGAAAAATGATTAGATAAAAAGAGAAAGGGTCTTCTTCCACCTTACAGAGAAAAGCTCTATTAAAAAGTCCTTCACACAGGAAGGGGAACATCACATTCCGGGGACTGTTGGCGGGGGGGGACAGCATTAGGAGATATACCTAATGCTAAATGACGAGTTAATGGGTGCAGGAAATCAACATGGCACATGGATACATATGTAACAAACCTGTACATTGTGCACATGTACCCTAAAACCTAAAGTATAATTTAAAAAAAAAAAAAAAAAGTCCTTCAACATTAAAATCTCATTTAATAAAATTTTAATTAAGTCTGCAGCAGGCTCCAGTTTAGTCTCCAAAAGCACACACCCCCTGCAAAGAGGAAACTCAAAGAAGAAAAGAGAGTTGTCTTTCTGCACAAGGAACATGTTGTCTATACCCAAAGGTGTTCAAGGAACACCCTGAATCTACCCAGGTGCTGAAGCTCCTGCTAGAGGGATTTGGCTTTTAAAAATATCATAACCGCCTGATATGGTTTGGCTCTGTGTTCCCACCACAATTTCATCTAGAATTGTAATCCCCATGTGTTGAGGGAGGACCTGGTGGGAGGTGATTGGATCAAGGCAGCAGTTTCCCCATGCTGTTCTCGTGATAGTGAGGGAGTTCTCATGAGATCTGATGGTTTTAAAAGCGGGGGTTTCCCTGTGTGCTCTCTCTCTCCTGCCACCATGTAAAACATACTTTGCTTCCCCTTTGCCTTCTGCCATGAGTGTAAGTTTCCTGAGGCCTCCCCAGCCATGCACAACTGTGAGTCAATTAAACCTCTTTTCCTGATAAACTACCCAGTCTCAGGTAGTATATTTATAGCAGTGTGAAATGGACTAATACACCACCCTTCCCAGGAACTGAATCCTAAGGGAGGAGGAATTTGGGTGCTGTACAACATTATCTTATAGCCTATGTAAGACTCTCACCCAAACCAGGAGCTGAGTTCAATTAGTTACTTGGTTCTCTATTTAAGAAACAAGACCAAAAACTCCTACCTAGCTAGTATAGCCAATGCCATAAGGGCTGAGATGAACTCTGCAGCCCAAAAGATGGTTAAGTAAGGAAATATTTTCATCAATGATGACAATGGATTTTGGCAAGACATGGGTTGATTCTTCTCTCCTTTCTCTCATATAATACTTGTTCATAATGTAAATGAATCCTGAATTGATTTCATTTTAGTCTCTTTAAGATGTTTACTTTTTAAATGTGCTAATTCTTTATGATGTACAAACCGAAGTTCATCACCACACAAAGTCAGACTGCTACTCCTTGCAGCAAGGGCTTCAGTGAGGATGCAGCATTTTTTATGTCCTGAGGACCTATGTGTTGAGTAAGTGTTTGTAAAGTGAATTCAGGTAAAGTCAATCTTGCTTCACCTCTGTCTTTTCTTATGAAATGTAGGAAAGGGGTATATTTACTCTGGAAAAGTATCCCCAAGTGGACATAACTGAGTTGGTTTTGGAAAGGAAGCGGCCAGACGGTGGCCAGCACCCTGGCCTTTAGTCACTGTACTTACTAGGTCAGCAGCCCTGCGCCCACGGGGTGTATTTTCAGTTCTTTGCCAATTCTAGAGTCTCCTCTCCACCATATAGGTCACCTCCTCTGTTCCCTGGGCCATAGACATTTTCACCCATGCTTGGGGTCATGCAGGCTCCAGTCTTGCAGAAGCAGCTTGAAGAAGCACAGACATCTCTCAGGTTGGAGACTTTGGGGGCCATAAAGTGAATTCATTCAGTTCTGTAAATTCAGACCTCTATAAATTTAGTTCACTTGGAAGAAGCAATTTGAACTGGAATAAGGGGGCCATGTGAAAGGGGGAATGGCTGTACATGTTGCAGGATGAGGTGGGAAGAGGGGGATCTGTGCACACCCAAGAGAATAGCTGCCCAATACCACCTTGCTTCTGTAGAGCACTCTACTGTCATAAAGCATTTTAATGGATATGAACTTCGTTTTTAAAAAATCTGCATCTCAGACAGGACTGACCCATGGCGTGAAAGGAGTCCAGGTAACAGTGACAAGCCCGGGGGCTGCAACAGGTCTTTCCCTAAATTGTCATTTAACTCTGGGAAGGCTCTTACCTTATTTGAGACTCAGTTTCTCTATAGGTCAAACAAAAACTAAATCGGAATGAGGGCTTGAATTATTATGATTTCTCTGAGTTCCTTCAACTACAAACCTGGATGATGTCATTTGTTGTAACAAGGTACTCTTGTGTAACAGATTAGAGTCGGGCTGTTGTGACATAAAGAAGGTTAGACTCAACCTTGTAAAGGAAAAATAATGCTGTTTTAGGATTAATTCCAGCCAGGCTGCTTACTCATCAACTGTGTGACCTTAACAAAGTGAGTGAGCCTCTCTGAGCCTCAGTTTCCTAATCAGGAAACAATAAGACTTATCTTGTAGAATTGTTGTGCATGTTAAATGAAATAGTGAATCTGAAAGCACTTTTAAACTTTAATGACCTATAACAATGTGATAAATTATTATTGTTACTATTATTACCACCATTCCAGAAATTCATTAGCCTTCTAAGAATTACCTGGCAAGGATAACAAATGAATTCAGCAGCCCTTACTACTTGCCCAGCATAAATCCTAAGCAGGGAGCATGGCTATTTACAAAGCAGGAAAAAGACATTCTGAAAGTTTAGCTTTTTCACTGCTGTGTGACATCAGTGGTATAGACTTCTAGGTCTCCCTCCAGCCCCCTATAAACCACATAGAATAAAGAAAGCCTAGAGTGTTAACAGTCATGACTTTCTCTACTATCGGGGCAACACAAACAATCTCTTTATACAGATCTTTCAAAGACCAACAAAATTACCATTCAAATTAAAAATAAATATACCATTGTACTTAGAAAGGCAATATCTGCTCTTCCAAACTTCCACAAATGATTGGAGCACATCACGACTGGAATCCAAGGACCTGAACTGTCCTTTGGACACACGTGGTCTTATTTGAGGTTGCCTAATAAAAAAGCTGACTCCCTGCTGCCATGCCTATGTACAAGCCCCTCCCTGCACATCTGGGGCTGAGTGTTAAGAACTGTACATGAATTCCATTAAATAAATAGAGAAAAAAAAAGAATGATACATGCAGACCAGTACAACAGAAACCCCCTACTCTAAGGTGATTCTCACCCCGTTTCTTGGAATGACTACATAGTACCTAGTTATGCATAGGGTTGGAAAGAAGCTTAACAGAAGGCCTTCATCTCTGGGCAATATTTAAGAAGCCTATTTTGGTTTTCTCTGTTCTCTGATGTTCCTAAGCTTGACTGTTTTTAAAGCACTGGGTGACATAGGCCATAGGTTTTGGCAGGGAAGTCTACATATATATATGTATGAACCAAGTAAACTTTAAATAGAATCTCAGGGAAACCACAGCTTGCATAGGCTGCATGCAAGAGGAAAAAATGAACTTATTTTTAAAAACCTTAAGTTTTATTATATTTATTATGGCTTTTTCTTATCCCTTGAAAATAAAAGCAAAGATAGCACGTACTTTAAGAGCAAGACACCATCTTATCCATCCTTTACAATTCCCAGAAGGAGGAGCAAAATAGGCACTTATAAAATGCTTATCATGGCCAGGTGCCGTGGCTCATGCCTGTAATCCCAGCACTTTGGGAAGCTGAGGCAGGTGGATTGCATGAGCTCAGGAGTTTGAGACTAACCTGGGCAACATGGTGAAACCTCATCTCTACAAAAAATACAAAAATTAGCTGGGCATGGTGGTGCACACAGGTAGTCCCAGCTACTTGGGAGATTGAGGTGGGAGGATCACTTGAGCCCAGTGGAGGTTGCAGTGAGCCAAGATTGTGCCACTGCACTCTAGCCTGGATGACAGAGGGAGACCCTGTCTCAAAAAAAAAAAAAAAAAGCTTATTAAATTATTTAAAAAGTAAAAAGTTTCATAAAGGAAATATACACTAAATCATGACAATTGTTTCCATATTATTATAAAACCTTCACTCCAAAATAAAATCAGTGTTAAGAGAAACTGAAACTAATTTCAAATGAACTCAATGAAATATAAGTTCTGTGCTTCATGGAAATTTGGGACCAGAATTAATTCTTGATTCATGCCTATTCCAACTTCAGCCCTGCTGGTCTTCTGAGATATATCATCAACAATTTGACATTCTAATTAGTAAAACTCCATGCATTTTTAAAAAGTCTGAAAGTATCTACGTAAAGTAAAAACAAAAAAAAGTATATAAAGTTGTTTTTAACCAACAGATGTGGGGTAATTGCTAGCAGTAAATGAATATCTTTTCACTACCAATACATTTAGGGATAATTGTTAGAAATAAAGGTCTACCTTGTTAATCTGTCACTGCTTGTCACAGTTCTTTCTTTTCCTAAATGAATCACATCTAACACAGAACTGATAAGTAGTAATTGATTTAATCCTCTGAGTAATGCACATCTTCTGTATGACTAAATACCGTTTTTGCACCGCATATTTACTGCACATTTTATTGAGTAACATGAAAATGAGTGCTGAGTTGGCAGCCTAATAATAAATACCCCTAATGTTATCTGAGTTGCTCTCTTGCATTGACAAAAATGGTGATAAATTAGATTGTAATTGAGGTAGAGAAAAAAGACTATTACTTCTAATGCAGAGATTAATTAACCCTCTATCCCAACCCTCATTACCCACTCCTGCTTTTTGGTCAGCATGCAGGTGCAGCCCTGCATCAGAGAGAAGAGCCCAGGGTATTGAGCTGTCACACAGCCATGCACCCCTGTGGCTGTGCAACTTGAGCCACATGAGTGGCTTCCTTGGAGAAGTAAGCACTTTACCTTCTTGCACACAGATGGAACTATCACTTGGGATCCAGCCTAGGGTTCCATTAAAATGCTTCAAACACAGTCTCTTTGTAGCGCCCTTCAGCTTGAATCCGTCTTGGCAGTGAAATCGGGCTACAGAGCCTTCAAAGAAAACCCCTCCGCTGGGGGTCCTGAAGCCATTCTCGGGAATGCCAGGGTCAGCACACATTTGAAGGTCATCGAACCCTACATCAACAAAGAGAGGAAAAGGTGCCTGTGAATATGTTCTCTCAATGCCAAGGGCCTTCCTACATAAATGGCAGACGCCTTGGACACTCCAGTTACCCCACCAACAAAGCCAAGGACATTCTAGTGCCCATTCCACTCTGCTTTTAGCTCTTTGCTCTGAAAAGCACTGAGTAAAGTTTTCTGTTCAATGGCTAAGTCAGCCTTTCAAGGAAGTTACAGTAGGAGGGAGAAGGAAACAGACAAAAAGGATTTCACATGACAAGTGCCACAAAAGATGTACAAAATGCTGAAGAGAGTTGAGGAGGGAAAAGTAGGTGGGAGAGATTCAAGGAGATGGCATCTGAGCCTGGCCTTGAGGAAGGGGTAAAATTTCAAGACAGAACTCTATGCAGGGAGGCATGGGTGGTTTTCTAACAGGAGAAATGGCATGAACAGTGAATGGCTGGGGACTGGGACATGGCAGCATGTGTTTAGGGAGCAGCAAGTGGAATGTAGTTATAACCCAGGGTATATGGTACGGGTGGCTGGGAATGCCCTTCCTCTTCCTCTTCCCCCTACCCCTATCTGCCAGGGGAACATTCACTCCTCAAGACCTATTCAAGTTTCTCCTCTACCCGGCTGCCTTTCTTAATTTCACTCTCTGCCTGCCTCATCCCTACTTTGTTCCACTGCTATAGCGTCAACACAGCTCTGTGCTGAATTACCTGCAGAACAGCTGCCTCTCATCCCAGGCTGTGAGCCCTCCAAGAACAAGTCCTGTGACTCCATCCTGACATCCCCAGAATCTACCACAGTGTCTTCTGTAATCAGTGCTCCATACCAGTTTGCTGAATGAATAAATGAGGTTGGAGGACAGCAGCTTGAGAGACTGACTGAAAGAGAGAGAGCCCAGAAGCTCAGGCAGGAGAGCAAGCAAGGGTGTGGGTAAGGGGTGATGGGCTGAGAGCAGTGGAGACACAAGGAGGATGCTGGTGTCTGGGACACTTGGATTCTGGGCTCCCCTTGTCAACTGACTGGATGTTGGAGTGAGGAGGAGACCTAAGAAATTTTGTGCCCAGACAGCTGGGATGAATGCAGATAAGCAAACATGGATGTCATGAGCCACGGCTAGGATAAGGGAGGGTCTGCTGTGTGCGTAATGCTCCTAATGTGTCCTCACTCTGAATGCTCCAAACTTGGGACACTTGAGTTCCAGGCCCCCCTTTTCAACTGACTAGATGTTGGGGTGAGTGAAAGATCTAAGAGATTTTTGTGCCCAGACAGCTTGGATGAAGGCAGATTTCTGAAACAAATACTTATGTCATGAGCCACAGCGAGGGCCAGGGATAAGGGAGGGTCTGCTGTGTGCATAATGCTTTAACCGTGTCGTCAAAGGGAACAATGCAAACACCAGAACAAGAAACTCCTGAGCCCTACAGAAACATTCTACTCCATTCTCTTACTCACAAAATCAATAGACAAATCCTTACTGAATGGGTAACAAGAACAAATATACATAACTCTATGTAGATGGGGACTGGTGTGCCCATCCGTCCCCACCCCCAGCACAGCCTGCTGGTGCCAGGACAGGCTGGACACCATCAAGATGTGATGGGGAAGTCTCAACCCAGACCTACGACACAGTAAGTATCATTGGGGCTCTTGCAAGGTTTACCTGGTTTCCAGGTGATGCCCAGATATCAAACTCATAAGATATCTGGTTTTCTGTAACATACTGTGCTTGCAAAAGTTCCTCAGCTGCAGGTGAATTCCCCCACCCCAGCTTTTATGTGCTTGTGTAGGATTCACTGGCTTCCTTCCCCACCTGACTTATGATGCTAGACCCTCTATCAGTGTTGCTGTGCTGAAAGCCACACAGCACAGGAGGCATGGCACTGGCAGGATGTCCAGAAGTCATTGTTACAGTGCTCACTTTGTGCAGAGGTGACAAAGAATTGGGGTGAGGGAAAAGCCATTCGAAGGCAGGCAGGAGGAGGGCACAGCATCCACATCTGACACTTGCACTTATTAAGTAGGAGCAGGTCTGATATTTTACCAAACTGATGATGCTTTTACAAAGGAGATAGCATCCAGCCTTCTCAGCCCTCCTGCTGCCACTCTGTTGGGACTGAATACCCCCATAGTACAAGTTGTGTTGTAGCCCAGCAGAGGGGTATTTGAAAGTCATTAAATGATAGCTGCATGTTTTTAATTTTGGGGAAAGTATACTAATTATCAAGTGGTTCCCAAATGATGAATGTCAACCATTTCCTTTCATCTGGAAGGAAGGGCAATCTCATGCCCATTCTATTGCTGCTAGTTTTTCCACTTCAGTGCCACCATGAATATTGAAACATATATTTATGAATATCATGAATATTGAAACACATATTCATGATGGTACTGAGCCATGGGTTCCAGGCTCCCCTTATCAACTGACTGGATGTTGGGGTGAGGAAGAGGTCTAAGACATTTTGTGCCCAGATAGCTGGGATGAAGGCAGATAAGCAAACATAGTGTCATGAGCCATAGCTAGGGCCAAGTATAAGGGAGGGCCTGCTGTTACATATATTGAAACATATATTCATGATACTATTGAGGTGGAAAAATTAGCAGCAATGGAATTCATGGTTTTATATAGTTTAGAAGGCCTAGAAGCACAGATATCCAGAGCCCTGAAACCTGGGTAATCTGGACGTTTCTGGCTATCCATAAGTAAAAGTCATTCTCTCTCATACTACGTCAAATGGAACCAGTATCAGCTCTCATAATGTTGGGGTGGGGCACATGTATCAGTCAATGGGTGGCCACAGAAGGGCAAGATGAGTGTGCCATAACAGAGGATGGGAACCTCTGCAAAGCCTTGAGTGGGATCCTTGTGAAGAGTAGCCAGAAGGGAGGTAGAGTGCTGTGGGTGCAGGTCGGAAGGTATGGAGGTGGGAAGCTGCCCGGCACCTGTCAGGAAAGAGGTGGTTCTGCCAGCTGGGGACAGGGTGCCTGCTAGTGGTGGGGCTGTGGGGATAAAGGAAGGGAAAGAGATGAAGGCAGATTGTGGAAGCTTTGTGTTAGCTCAGGGTTTGGATTCGATGTGGGAGAGAGGGGCACGGGTGTCAAGACTGAGAGTTTTGAGCAGGGAAGTGATTAGGATCAGATTCACATTTTAGAATGATCTCTCTGGTGCCCATGTGAAGGACTGATGGCTACAGACCAGGAAAAGGGTGGGAAGATCATTTGAAATGGCTCCCAGGACACCAGCTGCACCTCAGGATCATTGGGCACCTTTATCAAAGGACAGATCAATTGAGACTGGCTCTCTGTGGGGGTGGGGTGGGGCTGCTCTTGGACAGCCAGTCTAGCACTTGTCTGAGGGCAGGCATTTGAGAACTGTGGAATTTCAAGGCTCCTGCAGTACTCCAGGTGAGTCAGAAACAAGGCTAAGACAGTGGAATGGAGAGGGCTACAGAGACATTAAGGACACAGAGTCACAAAACCTGGTGACCTCCTGGATGGGGGAGTGATAGTGGGAGTGAGAGAGGAGAGAGGCGTCCAGGATACCTTCCTGGTTCTGGCATCAGTATCAGGGTAGATGGCAGTGCCATGTGCTCAGATTAACAGAACAAGAGGAAGAGTGGGCCTAGGGAGAAGGGGGAAGAGTTCAGTGTGGAGTGTGGTGAATCTGAATTCTTGGGGAGGCCAGGTATAGATGTCTAGCCATCAGCTGGAGCATGAGCCAGAAGTTCTGCATGGCCTGTGCTGTGCATCCATGTATAGGCAGCAGTCCAAGGCACAGGTGGGCATGCCCTCCTGGAACTAGCACAGTGTGAAGGGAGGAGCAGCTGAGGACACACAAATAAGGGACACCCAGAAAAGATGATATAGTTTGGCTGTGTCCCCACCCAAATCTCAACTTGAACTGTAGTTCTCATAATCCCCACATGTCATGGGAGGGACCAGGTAGGAGGTAATTGAATTATGGGGTAGTTACCTCCATGCTGTTCTTGTGATAGTGAATGAGTTCTCATGAGATCTGATGGTTTTATAAGGGACTTTCCCCTCCTCTCTCTGCACTTCTCCTTGCTGCCGCCATGTGAAGAAGGACGCGTTTGCTTTCCCTTCTGCCATGATTGTTAAGTTTCCTGAGGCCACCCCGGTCCTGTGGAACTATGAATCAATTAAACCTCTTTCCTTTAAAATTTACCAAGTCTTGGGTATGTCCTTATAGCAGTGTGAGAATGGACTAATATAAAGGGCATGGAAAATCCAGGACCATCAAGAAGAAAGACCTGACCAGTGTCCCCAAAGCAAGGAAAACAGTTTTAGGAAGGAAGAAATGGACAGCCACATCAATGTGACCCATTGGTCAACTAAGTAAAGATCTGAAAGCA
Source organism: Hylobates moloch (assembly GCF_009828535.3). Classification (NCBI taxonomy): domain Eukaryota; kingdom Metazoa; phylum Chordata; class Mammalia; order Primates; family Hylobatidae; genus Hylobates; species Hylobates moloch. Next base: position 56,891,471 of record NW_026652293.1, read on the forward strand.
TCCACTAACTGAAGACAGAGAACACTGGGACCACTGCCCAGGCAGCTGCAGGGACAGGGTAGGAAGCCTGTCTGCTAACATGTGGAGAGGGAAGGGTGACACAGTATGTGTGGACTGCTCTTTCAGGATGCTTAGTGTGAACAGAAGAACACAGGGAGGCAGCTGCTCATGGACTAGGCCCAAGGGAGGGTTTTTATTATTGTTGTATTAAAATTTTAAGATGAAAGACATCTAAATGTGTTTCTACACAGCAGGAAGAAAAACACTGGAAAATAAAAGCCTGTGGATGAAGACAAGTGAGGGGGAGACAGGTGGGGTAAGTGTCCCCACCTGAATGTGGGCAGGCTCTGAATAAAGGACTTGTCTCCCACTGAAGCCGGAAGGGAAGGCATGCCAGAACCTCTACCAAGGGAAAGTTTTCCCAATAACGTGCTCATCATCCAGGACACAGCTGAAATAGTGCCTCTTCCAGAGAGCCTTCCCTCCCCTGCAGAGTCTGAATAGGAGGCCTCTCTTCTCATCAAGGCAACCTGGGCTCATCTCTCTCAGTGTTCCTCACTCTGACCATCATCAGTGCTCTACTTAGCGGTCTCCCTCACTGGGCTGTGAACTCCTGGAGGGAAAGAGTAGGTCTTATTCTTCACCTCCTCAACATCTGGCATGGTGTATGGTATAAAGTGGACATTCTACAAGTGTTGCTAATGAAGGATAAAGCAAGGGATGGATGGATGGATTGATGGATAGATGGATAGAAAGGTGGATGAATGGGTGGATAGATGGGTAAATGGATAGATGAATAGATGAATGGCTGGCTGGTTGGCTAGGTGAATGGATAAATGGGTAGATGAATAGATGGATAAATGGATGGATGGATGAATGGGTGGATAGATGGGTGGATGGATGGATGAATAGATGAATGGCTGGCTGGGTGGGTGAATAAGTGGATAGATAGATGGATGGATGCATCGCTAGATGGATGGATGGATGAATGGATGGATGGATGGGTTGGATTGGATGGATGGATAAACAGATAGATGAATGGATGGATGGATGGATGGATGGAGCCTCATGCCAACTACCCTGTTGGACCCATCTGGAACCATCTCCACCCACCAAACAGCAACACCAATGGCACTGACAGTCCCAGGAGCTTATGAATTCCACAGACAAGGGAGATGTGAAATGCCCTCCTATAGCATAGACACACTCTCTCCTAACACCCTTTTGCCTTTCTCTCTTCTCCCAAGCTGAGTAGACTATATTCCTTAATTACTTTTTAAAAACTTCTCCCAATTCACAGTTCCAAATACTTCAGCCCTCTTCCTCCCTCTCCAGTATGGGGGGCCAGAGGTAGGTCTATGCGAGGGATTTGACTGAGTCATCTAAGTTCCCCAACACACACTTTTTGGCCAGTCACCCTCTGCTAACAAACAAAGCATGCTGAAAGCTGAATGACAGGTACAGAACCCTCAGACGGTCGTATACCCCACTCTTTGCCATAAAGCTGTTCTCTCTCAGAGAAGGACAGACAATTCAAGGAAGAACTGAAGATCCAGTCCTGAATCCATCAGAAAAATGACTCCTGCACTGATATATAAATGATGAGTTTCATGGAAGTTACAATGTGAGAGCTGCACAATTTCCTCATGAATTTAATTCTGTACTCTTTCTGCACTTATTCCTTTCCCTTTAAAAGAACATTCCCATGCACTTCCTCTGTTTTCAAATAAGCATAGTTAACCTCTGACTGTTTCTGTTCCAGTGACAGCATTGAGGATCAGGAATGCTGCCGGCCATGGGCTCCAGCCGTTGGCACAGAACAGGAAATTAAGAATAAGTGGTGAAAAGAGAGCCATCAGAAGATGAGATGGTACAAGAAGAAAATATTCTTCATCTTGGACAACTAATTCCACTGGGCAAGATAGTAATTTCCTAGGGCCTGCCAGAGCTTTAAATTCCACTTTTCAAATTATCCCCTAGCAGATCAATTCCCAGCCTGGGTCATTTTTCTGAAGAGCTGTTCTGTTAGTGTCCTTCCATAATGACAATGATCAGCCCCCTCAAATAACATATCCATTAAGGAGTGGGCTGGTGTGGGTGTTAGGGAAGCAGAGTGGAAAATCATTTGCATGCAGGCCCATTCAAATAATCTTATCCTAGGAACCAGTATTCTCGAAGTCCAAACCTATTTCCTCCCCATTCTTCATGTTCTGCTCACGCATGAGAACTAAGTAGTCACAGCTTGGAGAAGAGAAAAGAGTTCACAGAATGATTCCAATATGTTTGTTTTTAGGGGGAGTGGGAGGAGAAGAAAACATTCCATTTTAATCAGCCCACAGAAGGGGCATCCTTTAGCAGTTCTTCCTAAATTTAATTCAGAGTGGAGCACTTATATATAAGACACAGCCTTTGTGATGGTTCATTTTATATGTCAGTTTGACTGGGCCACAGGGTACTCAGACATCAATCAAACATGATTCTAGAGGTATGTGTGAGGGTGTTTCTGGATGAGATGAACATTTGAATTGGTAGACTGAGACAAGCAGATTACCCTCCCTAAGGTGAGTGGGCCTCAACCAATTTGTCCAATGCCTGAATAGAACAAATGGCTGAGTAAGGGAGAATTCTCTTCTCTCTGCCTGACTGTCTTCAAGGATATGGATCTTCTTCTGCCTTTGGACTTGAGCAGACAGGAACTTACATCATTGGCTCTCCTGGGTCTCAGGCCTTTAGACTTAAGCTGGAACTATACTACTGGCTCTCCTGGGTCTCCAAGGAGATACCTATCTATCCGTCCTCCTGCTGGTTCTGTTTCTCTGGAGAACCCAGACTCATACAGCCTTCCTAAAAATACTAGAGTACTTTACAAATGTGAATGACACATATGCTGAATGTCCCTCCACCCAGAGGATACTCTTTCTCTCTGGATCCCTGAGTTCTGGTAAGCAGTCATCTAGTGGGGAAAGCACCTGGGTCCTGGGGTCAGAGCAGCCCAGGGGCAGGGTCCTGGCCTGCAGTACCCCCTGGGGCTGACACACCCTCTCCATTACTGGCATCACCGTCACTGGCACCCATTTTCCTGCCCAGCATTTGTGACCTCAGGAACAAATCAGGGGCAGTATTGTAATTTGGACTCTGGTTCTCAATGAAGGCTGAAATCCCCTCTTTCTTTTCCCCTAACCAAAAATTGTGTGAGTAACAGGGATTGAGAGTGCCCCTCTCTTCTCATGCAAAGACACCCTCAGTTTCTTTATAAGGTCTTGACACTTCTGGTTTGGTTACTTTTGAGCCTGCTGAAACCTACCAGTTTTACTGTGAGCAATATAAGAGTCAGTAAATTATCACAAGGACAAAAAACCAAACACCGCATGTTCTCACTCATAGGTGGGAATTGAACAACTAGAACACACGGACACAGGAAGCGAAACATCACACTCCAGGGACTGTTGTGGGGTGGGGAGGGGGGAGGGATAGCATTAGGAGAAACACCTAATGCTAAATGACAAGTTAACGGGTGCAGCACACCAACGTGACACATGGATACATATGTAACAAACCTGCATATTGTGCACATGTACCCTAAAACTTAAAGTACAATAATAAAAAAAAAAGAAAAAAATGAAAAAGGTGTGAAAAGCAATCTTTTGGGTTATTATAACTGAAAAGTCATATTCTAGAGAGGAAGAGTGTATCAAATGTAGCCAAATCAATTTAGAACTAAGGCTGGGTTTCCATTTCTCTGTAAACTGCTATATGAGGCTTTGGAGGAAGAAACAGGATATACACACAAAAATTGATTTTGTATGCACTGACTTAGTGAGAGGGTCCTGGACCTGGCAAAAAAGGGCATCCCTGTGAATGTTTAAACAGATGGGTTTGCAAATGCTCACTGGAATCAAGACCAACCCCAAAAGCGTGCCCATCCTCCATCCGGCAATAGCACTGTCAGTCTCACATGGTTGCCATTAAAGCCATTTTAGAGGTCATCTAGTTTGACCCCTTTGTCTCCCAGAGGAGGACACTGAGGCTATGAACAACATAAGAAGTCTTTTAAAAGAATCATAAAAATGAAAGGTGTGAAAAGCAATCTTTGGGGTTATTCTAACTGAAAAATCACTGTAACAGCTAATCATGGGGCTGGGACTAAACTCTGAGGCTTCTGACTTGCAGTCCAATGTTCTTGCTGCTAACAATGTTATCTCTACTTAGCCTTTTCCTACCATATTTCAATTTGTGAATGACTCAGATCTTCATGATATTATATAAACTCTTTGGGGGAAAGAACAGTTTAAAATGTTTTTGAGTCCTTATATCTGTTAAAACAGGGCTGAGAAAATAGCAATGCTGGAATATTTAATGATTCAATACAATACAATTCTCATGTTTCCCCCAAAGCCCACACCTCCCAGCACATAGTCTCAGTGTGATGGGGCCAGGGATCCTGACTTGTCACTTAAAACATCCCAGAATCCAGGCAGTCAGTTCTCAAACATCTATTGACCACAGCATGGTCTGTACCATATTCCTGGGGATGAAAGGTGTTCTTAGGGAGAACACAACCTAAGCCAGATATTGGTTTCATGAAACAGAGTTAGTTCTAGAGACTGGAGTACACATTGCCCTCAGCAGTAAAATAAAGAGAGAAGGATGTGGTAAACTTGAAGAAGTCCCTTCTTGACCCACTTAAGAGCTTTTCCCTCCTTACTTCTAAACATTCTCATCTAGCTTCCTACAGGCTGAGATCTGCCTTTTTCTCATCACCAGCAATGCAGGTAAACCACCCAACTGGTAAAATATCTCTGTGCATCAATAACCCTTTATGCTGAGGAGGGACTCTTTCTGTCTCATGAGAGGAAAAACTTCAAAAAACCTTGCCTATTTTTAAAGACAAAGTTTAGTCATCTGGGCATGTTAGTAAAGAATACAAACTAAAATGAATTGTGTCAGTTCCTGAGGATCTGTTGATGAGGGGCCTTTTAACCATCTCCTTACTGCCAACACACACCTCACCTTACACCACCTTGAGTTTCCTACCATCTCAAAATCCCTTGCTCTTAGAATGACCTGATATGGTTTGGCTCCGTGTCCCCGCCCAAAATCTCATGTTGAACTGTAATCCCCAGTGTTGGAGGTGGGGCCTGGTGGGAGGTGATTGGAACATGGGGGTGGTTTCTAATGGTTCAGCACCATCCCCCTAGTGCTGTCTCCTGATATAGTTCTCACAAGTTGTTTAAAAGTGTGTGGCACCTTCCCCTTTGCTTTCTCTTCCTCCTGCTCCAGCCACGTAAGACGTGCCTGCTTCCCCTTCGCCTTCCACCGTGATTGTAAGTTTCCTGAGGCCTACCCAGAAGCAGAAGCCTGTACAGCCTGCAGAACCATGAGCACAATTAAACCTCTTTTCTTTATAGATTACCCAGTCTCAGGTATGTCTTTATAGCAGTGTGAGAACGGACTAATACAGACCTTAACTCATAAATGAACATGTCCAATGATAGCCTGACTTATCCAGAGTAAGACAAATGCCCAGCAACTATTTCAGCTAATATTGTATCTAGACCAAGGCATCAGCACAACTGTTCTTCCGGCTGGTCCGTGCCCTTGCCACCAATGTCCATCCTGACATTGCTTCCAGGTGTGTGTCTGCACCAACAACAGATGGAGGACTCCTCCTGAGCCTGAGTCTGGAGAAGTTCTACATGTTCTGGAGATCCACCCTGAGCCAAGGTCAGGCTCAAACATTCTGAGGGCCCCCTGCCCCAGTGATAGGTAGCTCAAGGGCTGCCAAACATTTTCCAGAAAATGTTAGAAAGACTGACTAACCCGGACCCCAGGGCTGCCTGGGAATACCTCAACTGTCAAAGAGATGGAGCAGAAGAAAAGCACATCCAAACTAACCTGCCTCTGGAGGAGACACCCGTGTGGGCCAGGAGAATAAGAGAAGGTCCCAGAACCAGCAAGCACTAGAAACAGCAGGAGATACAGACACACTGTGAAAATTACAACTAACATCAATAAGGAAACTTGATTGCTTTATAAAAATTCATCCCTTTGCTTAAGTCTAGGAGTTTCAGACCAGCCTCAGCAACATAACAAGACCACATCTCTAAAAAAAAAATAAATAAAATTAAAATTATCTGGGCATGGTGGTATTCTCCTATAGTCCTAGCTACTCAAGAGGCTGAAGTGGGAAGATCATTTGAGCCCAGGAGTTCAAGGCTATAGTGAGCTATGGTCTGATTGTGCCACTATACCCAAGCCTAGGCAACAGAGCAAGACCCTATCTGAAAAACACCCCCAAAATCATTGATAACACATATGTCCACAACAAGATCATTATTAAGTATTCCTTGACCTCTGTTCCAGCCTAAACAATCTCTGTTTGGGAAAACTTCAGCTCTTGGTTTTTAAAAAGAAAAGGGAAGGAGAGAAAATAATCTTTAAAAATAGATAGGAAGAAAGAAAAATTATAATGTTTATATATTCACTCCATCAACAAACAGTGCTGGGCACTGGGGGAAGGAGCGGACAGGCATTCATTCAACCAACAATGGGAACCTGAGGCTTCCAAAGAGTGAGCTTACATCTAGGACATTCAATAGTTTTTGACCTGCAAATTGTGACCTTATAATAGTATTGCAGGATCTGGCCAGCAGCCCGCAATGCAACGGGGCTCTTTCCTTGTTCCCAGGTGGATCAGCAGGTCGAGAAATAATAGACACACACAAGATAGTGAAAGCTGGGTCCAGGGGGGTCACCGCCTTCTGGTCCCGTGAGCCACCAATGTACTGGATATGCCAGCATTTACTATTAAGTTTAGTGAGGGCAGGGGTATGTTAGTGAGGGATTTAGGGTCGTTTGATTATGAGGTGAGATGGTCACATGGGGATGAAATAATTCTTTAACATAACATCTGTATGCAGAAGTACAGTATACAGAGATAAGAATTTACAATATAGTGTGTGCATCAGTAATTTCTAATGGAGCCTTAAAACAGAAATACAGTCTTTCTATAACCTATGATTAGCAAGATATTAATCAGCAGTAACAGTTGCAGCAAAAGCTGGTTACAAACAATCCATAGAAACAGGACGTGAAGCTAGACAACCAATTAGACCAGAAATTCTCAGAAGGGAGTATGTCTTAACCTTAAAGAGGCCTAGAAGAGCTGTGGCAAGATGAGGGCGTTTATAGCCCTGTCTTATCCATATGGACAGGCGCCCCCCCATGCGTCCATTTATAGGCTCTCCACAAGGGTCGCATTCTATTCCCTGAGCTATGAACATCTGCTTTTCTGGGATAGGAATCTTGGTGATGTGAAACCTCCCTGACTGCAGGTCCGTTCATAGGCTTTCTGCAGGGGAAGCACATCACATGCTGTTGGCTCATTCTGGCAGTACAACCTGGCATTGTCTTTACACAATCCTGCATGCAATTTTGTATTTACAATAATCAGAAGCATTTCATCTTTTATTCTGTAGCAATAGTTTCAGGGGGTCTCCCTGCATAGTAGGTCCTGAAATCAATTTTAAGGGTCATGACCAGCACCCTTTAGAAATGAAGTGGAACAGAAAGGAAAAGTCCATATGCACCCTGCGTGGTAACAGTGAGTATTGTTTTGTGTGGTTCTACTAGTTTTATTTTTGCATACAAGCTAGTTTGCAATGTATATTCCAGTGGGTCACAGTCAAAAAGGTTTGAAAAACACTGCTTTCAATACACTCCACCTTGTCATGATACTCAAAAACATATGTACTTTCAATAATGTAGCTGGTGCTTATAGGCACAGGTTGTAGAGTGAGAATGTATACTTTGAATCCCGACTCTGCCATCCTCTAGCTGTGTAACCTTGGGTAAGTTCCTTAACCTCTCTGTGTCTCAGGTTTCCATATATATATATATATATATATATATACACACACACACACATATATATATATACACATATATATATGTATGTGTATATATATATAAAATGGGTATCATAAGAATAGTACCTACATCTAGGGCTGTCATGAAATTTGAGGTGTAATACATGTAAAGCAGTGCCTGGCACACAGCAAGTGCACAATAAATGTATGCAAGCTGCTATGTGATTAATATTCAACCAGTTCCCCGAAGAATGAAAACATATTGCTTCATACAAAGGCAATTCTCTAAATTCCTACAGCCACGTTAATATCTGAAAATATTCAAGCCTATCCTTTCTCCTAACTTTTGCTAGAATAAAGTGTCTTTGATGATTTTGACGATGACAATTGAACTTAGGAGCAGTAACAAATATTTCTAATAGAGTCCTTCTCTTGGCCACAAGGTCAAGCTATGAAACAGTTGATGGTAACCCACAAACCTCCAGAGAATTAAAGTGATTTCTTCAACAGCCAGGCTTGCAGGGGAAATCTAAGGGCCAACAGCCTTTCATGCACAGACATCTCAGCTCTGGCCTTTGTTCTAAGAGACAGCAGCCAGCTCCTGAGGGAAGCTCTCCACCAGTCTCTTTGGGGGTGTGCAATCAAGCTTCAAAGAACCCCTTGATTTGGGCACAGGGAAGTGCATGTTCCTGGGCACCCATGAGTCTAAGCAAAAGCAAAACCCAACCACCAAATGGGAACACCAAGGATTCTAAGATTTATGGGGAAAGAGCTCAGAGCAAAAAAAGAGGCTGAAGACAAATTTTCCAATAAGAGACAATACAAAAAATTCAACAAAGAAAATCAAAGGTTCCCAAATTAATTTTCTTGTTTGTGAATTTAGTGCTATGTCATTCCTTAATTCAGTGTATTGTCAGTTACATATTTAAGAGGTGGGAGGGGAAGCTGATTACTGTTATCATTTATTAGGCTAAATAGATTCTTCACTGCAAAAGCAGTACCCCTTGGGAAATACAACAAAAGAAAACCAGAAAGCAAGACTGGGCTAGTTAGTATAGTCATACTTCTGCCATATAGCACGATATACTACTTATTATAGCAAATTTATACCAACAAGGCACACTTGAACCTAGTTTTTTGAAGACATGGGAATGAGTTGGGGGATGCAGAATTCATCTATGTGGGCTAAAGGCTTAGTATGCGGATTCTACTACCCAGAAACTACATTGAACACTGCACTCATGATTGTAAACACAGTATCAACTCTGAATATTTGGATGCTAATCAAATTAAGTAACTCTTGCCTAGAAATAGTGAGAATGTTTTAATGTTTCAAGAAATATTCAGAGATGAATATAAAGTCGGCTATGTCTAAACAAGTAAACGTCACAAAAATAAGTCTTAATAGCATAATTTAGACTTGATTAAATGGATAAAGACCACAGATGTGGAAGTCATTGCAGTCCCCATTTGATGCCAGAACTGATATTTTCCCCTCTCTTGATTTAATTCGCTTTGATTACCCAATTATTCCTAAATCCTTTCACTCAGTTTCAGCTCCAATAAAACTGATAACAATGCTAACTCATAATGTGATTTTCATTCCAGTCTCATGAAACTGCTCTATAAAAGCATGCCCAGCAACTTCACAAAATTCTTCCAGATTGTGGTATTATATCATGGGAAAACAGAATAAACCTCCATCTATTCAAAATCAAGCAAGCACAGAAAACTACTCATCAGGAAAATCTGAGGATTCACTTCATCAACAGGAAGATGGCGGCAGGGAAGTCTTGCATTTGTAAGTTTTAAGATTATCAATTGTCAAAATATTTGAAGAAGGCATGGGTAATTTTTTTTTTTTTTTTTTTTTTTGAGATAGGGTCTCACTCTGTCACCCAGGCTGGACTGCAGTGGCACAATCTCAGCTCACTGCAGCCTCCACCTCCTAGGCTCAAGCGATCCTCACACCTCATCCTCTCAAGTAGCTGGGACTACAGGTGTGTGCCACCATGCTTGGATAATTTTTTATATTTTTGGTAGAGACAGAATTTTGTCATGTTGAACTCCTGAGCTCAAGCGATCTGCCCATCTTGGCCTCCCCAAGTACTGGGATTACAGACATAAGCCACCATATAATTTTTTAACTGATTAATATGGTCAAAGATGTGGCTCTTTTCTAAAGCACATCCTTATTGAGTATAATGAAAGCTGCCTGTCTAGCTAGCCCTGTGATGCTAGACAAGTAACTTGATCTTTCTGGGTGTTAATATCTTATCACTAAATGAGGCATATGGATGAGTTTTTTTTTGGGGGGGGGGGGGGGGCCTTCCACTTCTAAATTCTACAGTTTATAGTGTTTTCTTTTAAAAATTATTTTAAGTATTTTTATTTTATTTTTATAGAGACAGGATCTCAACACGTTGCCTTGGCTGGTCTCTAACTCCTAGGTGGCTCCCTCCTTGGCCTCCCAAAGTGCTGGGATTACAGGCATGAGCCACCACATCCAGCCAGCCTCTTCTTGATAAAACCTCCCAAAGCACAAGCACTTAGACTGAAGCAGCCCAGAAGACAATGCATGGGGCAATCTCAATATGCCTATGGCTATTTGTTGTTTTTTTATGAAATCAAATTTCCTTTCTTTGCTGTGAGCAACAGCTTTAGTGCAATACTAAAATATGTTTTCCACATGGATACAACTTCACAGTTTACAATGCGTTTTACATACACAATCTCATTTCATCCATACAACAACCCCATGAGATCAATGACAGTTTGATAGGATTAGTTCTCACAGTTGCTTTATGAAAATCCAACTGTTAATAGTAACAACTTTCAAACACTTATTTAGTGATACTGAATATTCCCTCCCTTACGTAGCTCATTTGTAAACTAGAGTCCAGAGAGCATGTGAGGTTTTCAATCTCTATGCAGATTCTCAAGCGCCACTGGGACTTTTGCGGGGGCATTGGAGATGGGGAGGAAGAACAAGACACTATGTGAAATAGAAGATACTATGGGAAATAGAAAGCACTGGCCGACTTCAGACGGTGTGTGCAAGAAGACTGTATTCTTTCACTACCTGGGTTATCTGCGGTGCTGGTGACAGGTAAACCTCAGTACATGCTCAGGCAAGCAACGAGATTAGGGCTCTGGGTTTTGTTGTTGTTGTTGTACTTTGTTTTTTTTAAAGATTAGCTTGAGGAAAATCTTGCTCCTATTACCTTTATAAATTTGTCATAAAAAACTTTCCCAGATGTTCTGGTAGCCACCAATTCTGTTCTTTCCCCCCATGCTGTCCTTGGACAACAACAGCTACTTATTGATCAGTTATACGGATTTGTGCCAGCAAATCCTTTATCTGAATATAGTGGGATAACTTGCTTAAATAGTAATATATTTTAAATACAAAGTGTTTTCATCTTTTTTTCAAGGCTATTTAAGTCAAATGGGATTTTTATAAGAATATTCTGAAAACTATGTGATATGGTTTGGATCTGTGTCCCCACCCAAGTCTCATGTTGAACTGTAATCCTCAGTGTTGGAGGTGCGGCCTGGTGGGAGGTGATTGGATCATGGGCTTGGATTTCTCATGAATGGTTCAGCACATCCCCTTGGTGCTGTTCTTGTGATAGTGAGTGAGTTCTCTTGAGATCTGGTTGTTTTGAAGTGTGTGGCACCTCCCCTGCCCTCTGGTTCCTGCTCCTACCATGCGAGACACCTGCTCTCCCTTCGCCTTCCACCATGATTGTAAGGTCCCTGCGCCCCCTTCGCCTTCCACCATGATTATAAGGTCCCTGCGCCCCCTTCGCCTTCCACCATGATTGTAAGGTCCCTGCACCCCCTTCGCCTTCCACCATGATTGTAAGGTCCCTGCGCCCCCTTCACCTTCCACCATGATTGTAAGGTCCCTGAGGCCTCCCAGAAGCCCAGCAGAGGCTAGCACCATGCTTCTCATACAGCTTGCAGACCCGTAAGCTAATAAAACCTCTTTCCTTATAAATTACCCAGTCTCAGGTATTTCTTTATAACAATGTGAGAATGGCCTAATACATTAAGAAATAATATATAAGCATATATAAGCTGAAACTGTTCAGGAATAACAAAATTACAGAATGTTATTGCTGGATAAAAATCTTAGAATTTACTGAAATAATTTCCCTCTTTTTATAGTAGAGAAATTTGAGACCAAAAAATGCAAACAACTGTGCCAGCTCCCACAGCTCTGAGTGAGAAGAGGGAGTAGAACCTGGGAGCCAGATCCCTAATCTGGGTTTCCTTCTATTCTGAGGGCAGCAAAACAATCCTCTGAGGTGGGCCTACAATACTTTGCCCCCTACTACTGGAATGGCATCTTGACCTGATGGCATCTGTACTTCAGACCACTACCAAAAGTTATTTCCCAGAAAATCACAAAGACCATGAAATATGAAGAATTCCCTCTAAACAAGGATGAAACATAAAGGATTTACTTATAAGGATGACTATATGAACTCATCCAAAAAGACTTATATAGAATATGTCATTCTCTGACTATAAAAATTTGGGGAAAATTTTTCCCATTATTCTTCTGATGCAGAAAGAGAGTTGTTGTTTTTCTCCCTCTTCCAATCAACCATCTCTTAAGCTTAACAGGATAAGACATAAAACAAAAACAAAAACACCTTGCTGTAACAAACCAACAGGGATTCAAATTAAAATTACAGAGGTAGCATAATTAAATATAAAGAGGTAGCCCAGTACACACCCCAACTATCTTGGAGATATCTGCACACCACTACACGTGAATCAGCCTCCTCCTTTTGAATGGCTGCGGATAAAAGGAGTGCACTTACACCTGCACTCTGCTGTCTACCTATTCCTTATTGGTTATCTTTGTTAGCAGAAGAAAGCTTCTTCTGGGGGAAGTAGAATAGAGGACAGAGACCCCGGAGAGCTTCTCCAGGGATAAGAGGGAAACAACAGGACTTCTCTAGGTTCTACTCACAGGTCAGAGCACTGGGCTTGAAGTGGTGCTCAGGACTGGGGAGGGGCTACCGTGAGTAGGACTGAGTTTCTAAGGGGCAACCTGAGCCCTCTCAGAATAGCAGTGCCCAAGTTGCTGGCTAGATTATATTTAATTTAGAGAAATACAGGAAGGTGACATTTTTTGTCTCATTCTCCAAACTAAGCATCAATCCTGGTGTGTAAGTTTGGTGTGAACAGGTATGAATCCTGGTAGCAGCTATTCTAGAATGCCTGAGGCCTGGATGTTCTTTTTGAATAACATCCTGACATATCTTTGACTAGCAGAGCCTTCTCTGATCTTATTTTGTCGCTCATAAATCATGGATAATTTGGTTTCTCCTGTGTGACCTCTGTGCTTAGAGGGTTCCACATCAAATCCACTGGAGTTGTGTCTCTGAATTCTAACATCTGGTCTACACAAGAACTCCAGCACTGTGGCTGGACAGGACCAGGGCGTGCCTGGGTCTGACAGGTGGGCTTCACTGATGACCCATTGGTGATAAGTTGGACCTGGACACTTTCAGGTGCAGGCCTGAAGGGGCTGCTCATTTTATCTCTGAGTCCCATGGTCCCAGAGGGCCATTTCTCTCCCTAAGCTGGACAGCCCTGGGACAGTGCCTTTAACCAGACAGAGGGGTCAGTGACCTGGATGCTGCTCTGCGTGGAAGAACCAGCCTCTGAACCCAGTGCTGTGATTCTTATATAAGCACAGCTGTGATGCTATGACCTTGGGCTGCAGCAAGGGTGTGGACTCCCTGCTATCCCTCCACTGGAAAGCCTTATATAAAATCTCATAGCACCCCGATTCCCAAGCATGGTCAGACTTTCTCAAGAGCACTGTACATGAGGCACCTGAGCCAAAACAATTCCTAACAATCTATTCAGAAACCACTGAAACTATGTTTTTGAAGATTTGCTAATAATTAGTGTTAATGATTATGGGACAATTCCCCATATATATGTTAACTAAACAACAACAATAAAAGAAATACAATACAAAACTGGAAACCATCATTCTCAGTAAACTATCGCAAGGACAAAAAACCAAACACTGCATGTTCTCACTCATAGGTGGGAATTGAACAATGAGGACACATGGACACAGGAAGGGGAACATCACACTCCCGGGACTGTTGTGGGGTGGGGGGAGGGGGAGGGACAGCATTAGGAGATATACCTAATGCTAAATGACGAGTTAATGGGTGCAGCACACCAACACGGCACATGGATACATATGTAACAAACCTGCACATTGTGCACATGTACCCTAAAACTTAAAGTATAATAAAAAAAAAAGACAGAGATGGAATCATTATCATATCCTAATAAAAAATGCAGTATTTTCACATGAAAAAAAGTATATATAGCATGATTCTTTTTTGAGGGAATACACAAAAAAGACATGTGCACATGAAAAAAAATGAAAAGAAATATACCTAAATATTAACCATGCTGTTGAAGATTGAATGTTGATGGGTGATTTTTCTATTTTTCCTTACATATTTCTGTTTCTTCCAATTTTCTACAATGAACATTCATAATCAAGAAAAAAATGCTATTTTAAAAAATGAACTCTAATGGCACAGACTGTTAAATTGAGGGTAAGTCAGAAATGGCCCATGCGGCCCTCTATAGACACAGTCTCAAAGATTCAAAACGAAGCAGTGAGGTGCCTCTACAGGCATGTGGCACAGAGGACTAGCTGTGTTTTGGTGGGTATTAAATTCCACAGAGGTGCCTGCAAATAACATAATGTCCCTTTAGTGCCCCCCTCTAAATCATCTCCCTGCCTGAGGAGTGGCGTTCACTCTGAGTTGCCCAAGACTCTGAAGGTCTGCAGTGCTGACATGTAGAATGTGCGGGTGTGCTTTATAGCTCTCCTCCCCAAGAGGGTAGCCTGTGTGCTGCAAATAAATGGTGCTCACACTAGGCAGGTACTATGAGACAAGCAGAGAAATAACACAGATGGATGCCGAGGAAAAAGCAGCCTCTGTTTGGGATTGATAATGAACCGTTATATCCTATCTGAAGCTACTTAATTTCCAAAACACTGTTTCATAAATATGCTGTCAATGGAGTTAGCTGGTTTGTGAAGAAAGGAAGTGAATCAGAAATGGGTTGATGAAATACCACCAGTTCCCAAAACAAATATCTTTCTCTCTAGTTTTAGCCTAAACACTACCTGGAGGATAAAAGGAAATGCTACATATGACGTAAGTGCTCGCCAGGCAGCCTGTGCTGCTGCTGAACAGCTTTGCTTCCAAAATAATGATAATAATACTAATAATGATAATCACAGTCACTAAAGGGCATGGAGACATTGGCCCTTTTTATCTGCAGATTTCTATCCTAATTTACGGTTTAAGTGGCATGTTACAGTAGTGACAGAGGTAGACGGTGTTTGTGAATAGCCAAATATGGGAATAAACTCATGTAAGATGAGTGCAAGAAAAAAATTGCAAACAGATTCTTGTTTATTCAGAAATAGGCTCAGATTTTTTGTTGTTTGTTTTTCTTGCAAAACATTATAAATCCTCAAGCCTCTACAACATAGAAGCAAATAAGTCTTCCTTTCTCTAGTGTTGAAATGCAGGCTGTACTATCATTACAGGGCAGAAAACAAAACAAAACAGAAAAATCTGCACTGAGAACTTAGGTGAACCAGGGGCTTGCATTGTATCTGTCTGTGTCCTTTCATTGCTGAGAGCAGTGTAGAACTTTATGCTCCAGGATTCAGCTGTTTGCTGATTTGCTCTAAACTCAATTCATTTTCTAATTTCATCTCTTTGATGTTATTCCAGTCAGAAGCCTGCAGGTAGTACCTCCACCAGGAAGATATTATTAATTAGCAGCCAACAGGGGGAGCAGAAATCACGTGCTCCATTTGCACAGCTAATGGTTCGGTTCATGAATGGTTCTCGAAATATTTTACACCAGCCAATCTGAAAAAACATACGATTCTGGTTAAATTTAAGGACTCTTGGACCCTGCAGGCCCAGATATTCATACCTTGAGCAGCCATGCAAATGAGAGTGTCATCATTTCAAAGTTCAATAGGAAGAAAATGAAGCAGCTGCTATTTAATTTTTTATGGAGCCTACAATTTGTCTCATTAGTGGGCAAATAGGATAGGCTGGGAACTAAAAGCTCTCTAGGCCTCAACTCTGCAGGACAGAAAAAAAGTGATCTGTATCAAATCACTCACTCGGGCTCTCTGGGGATAGGGTTAGACTGGCTGGTGCTGGGGAAAGGGCACCTGGCTCTAAATCCTGGCTGCTAGGCAGGCTCCATCACCTCACTGATACATGACCTTTGGCAAAGTATAGAAGCTTCCAGAGCCTTATGACCATATCTAAAAACAGAGGAATTTCGAATTACCCTGTCCATCTCTCAGAGCTGTGGAGCACCTGGGAGGCAAAAATCCCTGGTGCTTTGAAAACTCCAAAAGGCTGTTCAAATGCAATTTGGGAATGACCTGGATACCTGGATTGTTAAACTGAGGCCCAAGGGCAGCAGATTTGACTGCAGTCACAGAGGTACAGCCATGAGGCTGGGCTCCCTCACTCAGGATTCAAGGAAAATCCCTACATTCTCTCTCTCTACTCACGGTGTCATCCATCAGCCAGTGAGGCAGGTGAGGAAAGGGAGGCTGAAGCCAACATGTTTCCTAGGTCATTTCCAGCATAGGAACACAGTGATGTTACCTGGTAACAAGTTATGGCAACTTGCTGATAGAAGTCAAGACACTAAGCAGAGCAAGTCTGGGGAAATAGGCAAGGGGCAAAGAGTCAATAGAGCTCCACTGTGTAATAAAGTATTTGGCTGGCCTTGTCCCTGCTTCCAGAGTTTTGTCCAACTCCTTGGAATTTCCTTATAGAAGTATCTTATTATTCATGGTGAACCTTTATAGTTTATGCTCACAAGGTGACTGATGACCTCCAGATAGTTTATGCTAAAGAGGTGACTCAGGATGGGGGCTGGCCATGCCAGAAAGATCAACCATGTGATTAGAGGGTTGGGGCTTTGAGTCATGTGATATCAGTCTGACCTCTGACAAGGAGAGGAGGCATGCGGATTGAGTCCAACCACGTGGCTGATGAGTTAATCAATCATGCCTGTGTAATGGAGCCTTGGTAGAAACTCTGGACACCAAAGCTTGGGTGAGTCTAGTGATATACATGGATGTACCAGGAGGCTGATGCATTCTGAGGACATGAAAGATTTGCATTTGGGACCCTCCCAGACCTTACCCTATATGTGTCTTCTTTGGGCTGGTTCTGATTTGCATCCTTTATATCCTATATATCCTTTATCTTCCTGAGTTCTGCGAGTTGTTCTAGTAAATTATCAAACCTGAGGGGGTAGTAGTGTCAGAGGCATTTGAACTAGGGTGACTCCATCTTGAATAGGGGCTAGGTAAATAAGGCTGAGACCTACTGGACTGTATTCCCAGAAGGTTACACATTCTAAGTCACCAGATAAGATAGGAGGTCAGCACAAGGTAAGGTCACAAAAACCTTGCTGATAAAAGGATGCTGTAAAGAAGCTGGCCAAAACCCACCAAAACCAAGATGGCCATGAAAGTGACCTCTGATCATCCTCACTGCTCATTACACACTAATTATAAGGCATTCATTAGCATGCTAAAAGGCACTCCTGCCAGCACCATGGCAGCTTACAAATGCCATGGCAACATCAGCAAGTTACCCTATATGGTCTAAAAAGGAGAGGAACCCTCAGTTCCAGGAATTGCCCACCCCTTTCCGGGAAAACTCACAAATAATCCACCCCTTATTTAGCATATAATCAAGAAATAACCATAAAAAATAGCCAAACAGCAGCCCTCAGAACTGCCCTGCCTATGGAATAGCCCTTCTTTATTCCTTTACTTTCTTAATAAACTTGCTCTCACTTTACTCTATGGATTTGCTTCGAATTCTTTCTTGTGTAAGATCCAAGAATCCTCTCTTGGGGTCCGGATCAGTAACAGCTTTACCATCACTTAGTTCTGTGACTTTATGCCCGTTACTAAACCTTTTCATCTCCCCAGACTCACACTGGCAAAAGGGGAAAACAATACCTGACACATGCAGTAATGAGGACTGAATGAAATACCACATCAAGTCCTGGATAAGCATTCAGTGAGCGGAAATCTGACCTCAGCAGAGTGGGTGGAGCAGAGCTGAAAGTTACATAGATCTACAACTTGCATCACATCTAAGACTCAGGGTAGGATGCTTGTTGGTGAGCAGTGATGATGCCATGACCCACGCAGACTGAGGGAGACATGAGTGGGACAGAAAGATTTCAAAAGTAGGAAGATGAGCTGAAAATGCTCCATGATAGGGTTTGGCTGTGTCCCCACCCAAATCTCATCTTGGATTGTAGCTCCCATAATTCCCACATGTTGTGGGAGGGACCTGGTGGGAGTTCATTGAATCATGGGGGCGGGTCTTTCCCGTGCTATTCTCATGATAGTGAATAAGAGATCTCACGAGATCTGATGGTTAATAAGGGGAATTTCCCTGCACGAGCTCTCTTCTTGTCTACCGCCATGTGAGACGTCCCTTTCACCTTCTGCCATGATTGTGAGGCCTCCCCAGCCACGTGGCACTGTGAGTCCATTAAACCTCTTTCTTTTGTAAATTGCCCAGTCTCAGGTATGTCTTTAACAGCAGCATGAAAACAAACTAATACACTGCAGAAATCTTATCTGAGAATGTCTGATGAGTTCTCTACCTGCCGAGAATTTTCTCCCCTAGAACAAAGATTGTTTCTTTCAGGCTCTGCCTCCGATGGGAAAGAGGAGGCTGAGGGAGTGGAGCTCTGAGACCACCACTTAATTTATATTTTCTATACTAGAGTTCTATAACTACCTTTGCAAAATGATGACAGTAGAAGAAATCTGTCATGGCTGACCCCATCTTGCTTCTAGCCTTACAGGCTGGCTGTCTTTGCTCATTCCTGGGTGTAAGCCAAGCTATGTTTGAGAGACATCTAGTTTATAGTTTAAATGATAGTGGGTCTTCCCCCAAAGCTTAACTGCCTTTGCAGAGCTAATGAAAGGCCATCAGGTTAGGAGGATGTTAGACAGTTGAATTCTGCTAAAGTGTAGACATAAACCACTACCAGCCATTATTCTGGAGGTCAGAAGATACCTTCTCTAATTACTCAACTTCTCTAATTACTCCTGCAGATAACGTCACTATTGCAGAACCTAAGATTAGCCTTTTGAGATGTCTTTTCAGGTTTTTGCATTTCTGACTACCAATGCCTCCAACTGGACCCACAGACTCCGCCAACTGGTCCTGCGGCCCCACCCACAAGCAGACTCCCTGGCCCGCCAAACTATCCTTGAAAAACCCTAGCGTCTGCATTTTCAGAGAGATTGATTTGAGTAATAACACCATCTTCCATGTAGCACAGCTGGCCTTCTGACTATTAAACGCTTTCTTTATCGCATTGCCGTGGTCTGGTTTTGTCTATGAAGGGAGAAGGAAGAATCCATCAGATGGCTACAATTCCAGGTAAAATTCATCTGAAAAAATTTTTTTCTGCTATTTCTCCTTAAGTTAGTCTCAGAGAACAGATCTGATTACCACGGCAGCTGCTCCTCAGTACCTGAGCCTGAGTTTCAAGAATTAGACATCAAAGTTAAAGTGACAAGCCCTTGGGAGGAAGAGACTGCTGATTAGAAGTCTTGATTGCAAGGGAAGGGGATGCTAGACGTATACAGTCTGTCTTAAAAGCCTACACTTACAATGGCAGGTTTTCAAAAGGTCAAAGAAAAACAGGGCTGATTCTATAGTGTGACTCTAGAAGAAAAGGGGACGCACAAGTGTTGAGAAGCTCTGCCACCCACGGAAAGTGGCTCAGATGTAAGACCTGCATACGAAGCCTGCAAGGAAGGGCACCAAGGTGATTAAGGATGCAGAGAGGTGCAGCGGGGGCTTGCAAGGAGAATAACAGGGCAGAAGAGAGGCTGCAACCCAAAATGACTTGGAAAAATCTTAAGCACCCAAAAAAGGTAGGGGGATGGGGATGGAGAGAAACCTCACTGGTGCATTTATCCAGAAATCAGTCGCTGGCACAAGGCCAGCCACTTCTGGGGAGAAGTGAGGGAGAATATCTCTCCTTTTTATAGCATTCTGATGGGGGTGCCAAAATAATACTGCCTTGCTGCATCCCATGGCTTACAGGGTTATCACTAGGAATGGCTCCTTCAGTCTTCAAGCTCCTCCCCACTCTCCTCCACACTCCTGGCCACATGGGAACCTGGAGGAAGCAGGTTGGAACAAAGCCAGGACAGACACCAAGCAGGACTGGACGTTTCTCCTCACCCCTGACAACTGCCCCTGGAGAAGCCCGTTGGCCTGCCTCCTCCTTCTCTGAAGATGAGTCTGTCCCAGAATGCTACCCCATTCAAAAGGACTTCTGCCAGGTCCAGGATGGAACTACTAGGTCAGAACCATGCCCAGTGGAGAGCAAAAGGGAGGCTGAGCTGGGGCTCACATTCACACACCCATTTTATAACCAAGGAGACAGAGGCTCAGAGAAGTCAAGTAACTTGCCCAAGGTCCCCAAGTTAGTAGGTCACAGGGCAGGATCCGAATGCAGGTCTGTCTGGCCCCCTCTGCCTCCCTGCACAACCGTCCCTAGATGCCTTAACTGTAGGATCTGGTTGGCCAAAGAAGGCAAGAGAGGGTGTCTGAGGCAAGTAGAGGCACCTAGGAGAGGATGGGGGGCCTTGGAGATGACGATGAGTCTAGCAGCGCAGACCTTGTAAAGGCATCATCAACCAGAGGTTAGGCTGATGGAAGTGTCAGAGGTATGCGAACCAGAGCAACTCCATCTTGAATAGGAGTTGGATAAAATGAGACTGAAACCTACTGGGCTGCATTCCCAAATGGTTAAGGCATTGTAAGCCACAGGGTGAGATGAGAGGTCAGCACAAGATATAGGTCATAAAGACCTTGCTGATAAAACAGGTGGCAGTAAAGAAGCCAGCTAAAACCCACCAAAACCAAGATGACGACAAGAGTGGTCTCTGGTCATCCTCACTGCTACACTCCGACCAGTGCCATGACAGTTTACGAATGCCATGGTAACATCAGAAAGTTATCCTATATGGCCTTAAAAGGGGAAGCATGAATAATCCACCCCTTATTTAGCATAAAATCAAGAAATAACCATAAAAATGGGCAACCAGTCCCTCTTGGCTTCTCTGTCTATGGAGCAGCCATTCTTTTATTCCTCTTGCTTTCACTTTACTCCATGGACTCTCCCTGAATTCTTTCTTGCATGAGACTCAAGAACCCTCTCTTGGGGTCTGGATTGGTACCCCTTTCCTGTAACAGATGAAGGCCTCAGGTCAAGCAGAGAGTCTTTGGACGTTCTTGTATCTCAACCTGGTCCTGGAAGTACGTTGTTTTGAAATTGCATTTAGTCTTTCAGAAAGTCCTCAAGAAACTTGGGTAAATGGTCTTTGCCAACAGTTCATATTTCTCCTTTACTCCCAAAAGGAAATTTATTATTATATTTATGATTATTATTAAATCAATGTCTCTCATGAGGCCAGGAAGCCCATTTGCTCCAGATTCACTGCCCTGAGTTGCCCTGACTTCGCTGGGAGCTCGTCAGTGCTTGCCCATCTTAATACAAGATGAACGAGCCCAGCAGGCTCTGTCCCTCTCAGCAGGCTGGGTTAATAACCTGCTCACAATACACCCCCTTAATCCACTCCCGGGTCATCTGCATCTACCCAAAGCACACAATGAAAATTCACCAACACACCAACATGAGACAACAGGAAACACAAGACAGACTGGTTTTCACAGGTAGGAGAGAATACAGCTGCTCTTTCAATAGGACCAGCTTCTTTTCTAGGGGCATGTTTCTTCTTGCTGAATTTTAATCCACGGTTTCTTTAGGTTTGTCAATGAAATCAAAAGTTTCACACTGACACTTCCAACTAGCAAAGAAAGTAAAGCTTAGGAGTATGCTCCCCCTCCCTTACCTTTTTCACTGCAGAACTACTGGTGGGAGGGGTGGATGGTGGAAAAGGCAAGGGCTCAAAGCCAATCAGATCTGGGTTCAAATCCAGCCGTACCACTTATTAGGAAGGTGGTCTTGGCTGGACAAGTTACTTTCCTCCTATGACTCCATTTTCTCATCAGTGAAGCCAGGTGAACACCCACAGCATTGTGATGAGGATTAAAACAAGTGCTCCTAAGAGCTGGCACAATGCCTGATGCAGGAATGCCTCCTAAGCCCTCCCGAAGCTTCCCTTTGTTCTTGCTCATCCAGGAGAGATTTCTTTGTTAAATGATTTCTTCTGGGAGTTACACTTTTGTCCTTTAAAAAAAAAATTAGGTGAATGTAGAAGCAACTTTTATCTCCTCTCTCTCTCTCTGTCCCCAACATCTCAATAAATATCGCACATCTAAAAGAGACAGCAGTGCCTCATGCAATATTTGCCCTGTTCTGTTTGTAATGTGATGACATCATCAGGGGAGGGTAGGTGGGTATGGGGTGGTCCTTAAGAAGCGCTGTGCCTGTGAGCTGAAATGCACTCAGCATGTAGAACAAGACCAGGAACTAGGCGCTCCCTCTGGGCCTGAGCTAGCTGCTCTCCTTCCACACAGGCATACCCTGGGTGGTTGTGTCCCTCTGCTTCTCGGGGTGTTGCACAGAGGCCCCGAAGGACATCTGGCTAAACATGCGTAGCAGGAGTGGGGGCAATGGGTTTGTCTGCTAACATCAACATCTTCCTTGAGTGGAACAGAGCAAGGGAGCAGAGGACACACAGAAAGAATTCCTACAAAAGAAAATAAAGGAAGCTGTGGGATCCAGTACCCTGCAGCTCACACAGGGAGAGGGACATCTCTCTTTAGTCTGAGAGTCTCAGAGCACTACTGTTACAAAAGTATGTTTTCTTGCTCGATGCCCTGAGCTCGGGAAGGGCTGTCCCAGGACAGTGCCTCATCTCCACAAGCCCCAAACTGAGGACCTGGCTGCACTAACAACTCTGTCATTCACAAATTTGTCCCAATCCTTTTTGAAACCAGTTAAATTGCACCTGGGCTTCTGTGTGAAGTGGTATTTCCTTTAAGTTTTTTCTAGATTTCCTTCTTCCAAGTTTCAAAGGTACTACCCTCATTCTAATAGCCTCTCATTCCACATGTGGCATGATCTTCCGAATTTCGATCCTGACCTCTCTCATGCCTCACCTGTCCAGACCAAAGAGTCCTAGTGTTCACAGGTGTCTTTTCAGTGACAGCCCGCTTCTTATCTGATCAGGCCATTGCCCTACTCCACAAGACGTGCCCACTCTCTGAAAGAGACGCTGACACTGCACAGCCAGTGAAAAGCAGAGACAGGCCTATTCCAGGCTCAGGTACCAGCCTCGAGGGCTCCTTCCTGCTTTTCTACAGCATTTTGGGAGGCAGTACACGGCAAAGACAGATGCAGAGACCTGCATGCGATCCTGACTCAGTCCATTTCTAGCTGTGTGACTTGGGGCAAGTCAATGAACCTCTTTAGGTCTCAGTTTTCTCATCTATAAAATGGAGATAATAAAGTACTTACTGGCCAGGGCTGTTATGAGGTTTAAAGGAGATATTCTATGTAGCTCACTGAGAACTCTGCCTGGCCCATGGTAAGTAATCAATATCTGTTATTATCTTCACCATCACCCAGTGCCCTTCATCTCTTCTGGGGAGAATTTGCTGACTTCTCTGGGCAGCATGTGTTTCTTCCTTTGTCCCTTTCTAATGCTATGTTTCTATCACTAGCCTAGAACTTGTTGCTGGAATCACGTGTTTGTTGATCCAATGAAACCAGGTATTCTAAACCTTTTTGAATCATGGATGCCTTTGGCAATCTGGTGAAGCACATGGACCCTTTCAAAATAATGTTTTTAAATTCATAAAATAAAAAGCACAGTATTATGAAGGAAATTGATTATACTGAAATATAGTTATCAAAATATTTTTTAAACAGATCTCTGATATGGCAGTATGTGTGCTTCTTTATTAAAACATCAAATAACAACGTTTACTTTGGGTCTAATACGGGTAGAGTATCCCTTATCTAAAACTCCTGGGACCAGAAGTGTTTCAGACTTCAAATGTTTTCAGGTTTTGGAATATTTACAGTATAGTTACCGACTGAGCATCCCAAATCCCAAAATCCAAAATCCAAAGCACTTCAATGAGCATTTCCTTTGAGCATCAGGTCAGCACTCAAAAAGTTTTGGGTTTCAGAGCATTTTGGACTTAGGATTTCCAGATTGGAGATGCTTAGCCTGTAATAACACTAACTGATTATATAAATGAGATTGTGAGATATTTATAACAACTGTGGGTGATACTAAAATATCTGTGACTCCTACAGGTGACAAAGTCACAGGTACTGCTCAGGTTACTCTGGTCAATTTCCTACCTCCAGAAGAAAAGGAGATGTTAAACTTTGGTTAGAGATTAGTAAAATTAAAAGGTAAATTGTTTTCTCATCTAAGCTCACAGACCTCTTGAATTCTGTTGAGAACCTTGACACAGACTGTGAGTTTCTAAGAGTTCATGTCCTATTTATCTAACTTCAGTGTCAAGCATAAAGCATGGTACACAGGAAAGACCTAACACATTGATTTTTCAATTAATGAATTTAGGACATTGTGCCAGCTGCTACAAAACAGACAAGGCTCCTGCCCTCTAGAAGCTAAAATCTGTACACAAATAATTGTGATATAAGATAAGAGGTGGCAAATGCCATGATGTAGGAGATTAGAAGGGTAGGCAGCCCTGGGGTGTGTGTGCGTGTATGGTGAGTGTGTGGTGTGTGCATGTGTGTCTGTTGACATGTAGGTACATGTGTGTGTGCATATGCATGCGAGCAGGGAGTAGAAGACTGCAATGGGAATGGTGCATTCACCAAATTTTCTTGAAATTATTCGTCATGAATCTAACCCTCTGACTAGGGTAAGCTTTTCATGGACAGAGACCATGTGTTATTTATGCTTAGGCAACAGGCATGGTATTTTGAAAATATTAAACTGATATGTTTTTCATTCCCTTATAATCATGCTCCCTGCAGCCTTTATACAATTACAGCTAAGCCTTTCCCCAAGGAAGAAAAGCAGAGCACTGAGGAGGGCCACAGAGGAAAGCAGGATATGATAGACAAAGGGTAGCACCTGCCTCCACAGGCAGAGGAAGCAGACGGCCCTTCCAGTTTCGCCTTTAGGTAGAGACTGAAGGAAGAGAGAAAGGAGGTGCTGAAGAGCAGTGCTGGGGAGCGTGTTCCTGCTCCTCCTCTCCTAGGGATTGATCTCACAATGAGGGAGGGTGAAGGGAGTGAGGCAGAGTGACAAAAAGGAAGGAGGAAGGAAGGGGGGATGGAAGGAAGGAGGAAAAGAAGGAAGGGAGAAAGGGAGGGATGGAGAGAAAGAGGAAAAGAAGGAGGAAAAAAGGAAAAAAGGAGAAGAGAGGTTAAGTGAAGAAGCTAAAAGCTGTTTTCTGCATCCCTTTGAGATTATGGGTGCATGAAACCACCATGCAAATACCTCCACATCAACATGAGATGTCCCCAATAGACAGAAAATGGTGGTGTGTAGAGTTCTGATCAACAGGGGCCCCAGAGAGCACTCACAGGAGTCACTTGACTTCCACATGGCATGCAGGGATCCAATGAGAGACATGTAATAGAACTGAAGATTGAGGGCGGGGGGTCCAGCCATGAGGCTGCCATGGAGAGAGGGATGGGGGCTTCATAGCTAAATGGCAGGGTAGGCCACCCAGGCCAGGGACAGGATGCAGGGTGGGGCCAAGACTCAGAGGGTAGAGACCAGTCCGCCAGTGACAGTGCCAAGAGACCTCAAGACTGAGAGTCACAGTAGCTGTGACCTCCATCCCTGAATGCCAGCGGGATGCATGATGACAAAAGGGCAAGAACTCAGGAGAAGCACTCAAGGCCAGCATGCTCTGGCTCACTGCTATGAGGACATCGAGGCTTCCTCTACTCCAGATGCCATTTAAGGAGGAGGGCAAAGGGAGAACATCTGAGAAGCAGATAGAAAGTCTGAACCTGGAATCAATCTGCCCAAATATTTAAAAAAAAAAGAGACCTTAACCGAAGCAGCTAATTTAGCTTATGGAAAATACATTTAAGGGGTCTTTCACCATCTGTGGATGTGAGGTTTCATTGCCACATGAAAACCCACAGGAAGTAAAGAGCACATGTATTTCTTATCTTTACTTTTTGGCACATCTGACTGACTGCAATGCAGAAGTTTCAACTTTCCTCCATCCCTCCATATCCCATTGTAATTCTAGTATCTAGTATGGCATCAGGCACAGAGTGGGCATGCAGTAAATGCTTATGAAGATGAGCTCAGCCTAGGTACACAGGAAGCAATGACAAGTGACGGCTAACAGATGGCCATGAAGAGAAAGGAAAACAAAACACAGAATCAAAGACGCAAGGGCTGTGACAAAGGCAGTGTCTTGAGGCCATTGGGTGTATAGGCAAATGGCTGCTGAGACTGTCATCCATTGGCTGATAGAATCACCTCATAGTGACTGTTCACAATGAAGACCCAAGACATCAAGATTTCCATATTTAAGGAGGTAGGAAAATACATATTTACAAAGATTCCCATCCAAAATGGTTATTTTTAAAAAGTATCTTAAAAGCTTAAAACATAGCTCATAATAATATTAATTTCCATGAAACCTATCATTCCTCCAAAGATGCTGGATCAGTAAGACACAAACGCACTTTGATTCTCCTCTCTCAAGATCAGTCTGGAAATGCAGTTATCTCCCTTTCCAGGATCTATTTCCATGTGACCCTTCATGGATACCCAGCTTTATCTAGTAGGGCAGCAAGCTTTCTTAGAGGGGCCTGCAGACTTCCTTTAGATGGACGAGATACCACCCACAACAGCACTTGGGAGGGTAAAGGCTGAACCAGGTCCCTTCATGAACGAGGAAAGAGGAGGCAATGGACACTCACGGGTAGAAGCAGCAGGCAGAGCCTAACTCTAACTGCATCTGCTGTTCTCACTAGCAGGGTCTTTATTTGTAAACAGGTACTCACATTTCCCCCACCTCCTACCTAAGATCAATGCACCGCACTCCAGGAGGGGGTACTTTACTTGTGTTTGTCTCTGATACCCACTTCACAATGCAGTCGCGATGGGCTTAGGACTCTTCTGCCTTCATTTTGCCAAGTGGGGAAGAAACCAAGGCATTTGGAAATTCTTACGATTTGGTTGGGTCATACCCAGCCAGGACTGGAATGAAAGCCAGTTCTCATTATGCAGCTTGGCATCCGTATCCGTTCTCTCCTGTCTTCCCCAGAAGAAAAGAAAAACTTTGCAATGTGCTGAGGTCTTTATGTAAACAAGAAGCAAACAAAAAATAACCCCAAGCAAATTAAAGATAAAAATTTCCAAATAATATCATCATTTTTTTCCCCATGAGCCATGAGAAAAAATTCAGAAAAGACATGATTCTAATAAATATATCGAGAGTGATGGGGAGATTAATGTTGGAAGTTATGGTAATTCTACCAAATTCCAAGGAAAGAAAATTCATAATTCATATTAAGCTTCATCAACATACACAATGTTCTGTAAACCAGGTTTAATTCATCCTATGGTTTCACCCATTCACCACAAAGAACTAGAGAAAATGACTTTCCCAAGCAAGAGCAATTAGGCAAGAGAAAGAAAGGGGGAATCCAAATGGGAAACGAGGAAGTCAAACTATCCCCATTTGCAGATGATATCACCATCTATCTAAAAAACTCTAAAGACTCTTCCAAAAGACTTCTACATTTGATAAACAAATTCAGTAAAGTCTCAGGTTACAAAATCGATGTACACAAATCAGTAGCCCTGCTATACACCAACAATGACCAAGCAGAGAATCAAATCAAGAACTCAATCCTTTTTACAACAGCTGCAAACAACAACAAAACCTAGAAATATACTTAACCAAGGAGGTGAAAGATCTCTCAAAGGAGAACTATAAAACACTGCGGAAAGAAATCACAGATAGCATAAACAAATAGAAACATATCCCATGTTCATGGATGGGAGGAATCAATACTGTGAAAATGACTATGCTGCCCAAAGCAATCTACAGATTCTATGCAATTCCCATCAAAATGCCAAAATCATTTTCCACAGAATTAGAAAAAACAATCCAAAAATTCATATGGTACCAAAAAAAGAGCCCATATAGCCAAGGCAATCCTAAGAACAAATCTGGAGGAATAACATTACCGGACTTCAAATTATACTACAAGGGTGTAGTTACCAAAACAGCATGGTACTGGTATAAAAATAGGCACATAGACCAATGGAACAGAATAGAGAACCCAGAAATAAAGCCAAATACGTACAGCCAACTGATCTTCAACAAGGCATACAAAAACATAAACTGGGGAATGGACACCATATCCAGTAAATTATGCTGGAAAAACTGGCAAGCCACATGTGGAAAAATGAAACTGGATACTTACCTCTTACCTTATACAAAAACCAACTCAAGATGGATGAAAGATTTAAAGACCTGAAACCATAAAAATTCTAGAAAACGACATTGGAAAATCTTTTCTAAACATCAGCCTAGGCAAAGAATTCATGACTAAGACCCCAAAAGCAAATGCAACAAAAACAAAAATAAATAAATGAGACTTAATTAAACGAAAAAACTTCTGTACAGCAAAAGAAATAATAACCAGAGTAAACAGACAACCCACAGAATGAAAGAAAATATTTGCAAACTACGCATATGACAAAGGACTAGTAGCCAGAATCTACAAGAAACTCAAACAAATCGGCAAGAAAAAACAAATAATCCTATTAAAAAGTGGGCAAAGGACATGAATAGACATTTCTCAAAAGAAGATATACAAATGGCCAACAAACATGAAAAAATGCTAAACATCACCAATCATCAGGGAAATGCAAATTAAAATCACAATGAGATACCACCTTACTCCAGCAAGAATGGCCATTACTAAAAAGTCAAAAAACAATTGATGTTGGTGTGGATGTGGGAAAAAGGGAATGATACTGCTGGTGAAAATGTAAATTAGTATAACCTCTATGGAAAACAGTATGGAGATTCCTTAAAGAGCTAAAAGTAGATCTACCATTCGATCCAGCAATCCCACTACTGGGCATCTACCCATAGGAAAAGGAGTCATTATATGAAAAAGACACTTGTACATGTATGTTTATAGCAGCACAATTCACAATTGCAAAAATATGGAACCAACCTAAGTGTCCACTGATTAAAGAAAATATTGTATATATACAGCATGGAATACTACTCCACCATGTAAAGGAACAAAATAATGTCTTTGCAGCAACTTGGATGGAGCTGGAGGCCATTATTCTAACTGAAGTAAGACAGCAGTGAAAGACCAAAAACAGTATGTTCTCACTTATAAGCAGGAACTAAGCTATGAGTACTCAAAGGCATACATTGATATAATGGACTTTGGAGACTCAGAAGGGGGAGGAGACTGGGAGTAGGGAATAGGGATAAAAAACTACATATTAGGTACAATGTACATAACTCAGCTGATGGGTGCACTAAAATATCAGAATTCACCACTATAAAACTCATCCATGTAACAAAAGACCCACTTGTAACACAAAAGCTATCGAAATAAAAATGTTTTAAAAACAAAGAAAATGACCTTCCTATTACATGATTCAAACCTGACTGTGTGACCCTGCCATGCTTGGGGCCAAAAGGCTAAAGGAGCTCCTGGAGAAAGGCCCTAGATTCTGCAGACTCCATGGTTCCGATAACCCAGCAAGGGGCACAAGGCCACTTCTGGACCATAGGGAGCCTTCAAGCATTTAGAAAAAGGCAGACACAATTCCAGGTCAGGGCCCGGGCATGGCCCAGGCATAATGAGCAAGGCATCTCCTCATCTGGCACCTTGGGCCAGGTGCCATCTGCCTAACCCTATCACAGGCAGTTGTCACCCGCCTCAGAAATTCGTTAAGAGGTTGCATTTACGTACAAAATCTCCTTGGTCAAACCCTCTAATCATTTGGAAAGCAGCAATGTGTACAAAATATATCTTCCTGAGGGGTGATGTCTTGTTTGGCTCTGATCCCCAGGAAAGAGTACAGAAGGGAGAAGAGAGTTCCCAACACCTGTCTCCAATCTCTTTAACCACAAAGGCAACCTTTTCTTCCATACTCAAGAGTGGAGAAAGAGCACTACAGGGGTAATGTCATCTGTCATTCCTAATTAGTGTTCTCTAAAAAAAAAAAAAAAGTTTTTAAAAGAATATTGGCATTTTTCAACTCTGTTATTAGACATCATAATCACAATGTCAAGATGTCCAAGCATGACTATTAGTAACGACATCTTACGTTTATTGGACTCGTGTTTTATAAAGGGCGTCTCACTTAATCCTTCCTATTCGGTCCTTACAGCCTCTATTTTAAAGATAAGGAAGCCGGGGCTCTGAGATGATAACTGGCTTGCTTAAGGTCTCACAGTAGGTGGCAGAGCCAGGACTAAGCCCCACCAGTCCCCTTCCTCCTCTCTGGCCATCCAATTCTCAGGGCAGGGTTGCCTGAATTGCTCTGAAGAGAGAATACACCTACTCTGTTCCTGAGAAGTTCTCAATTCCTCTGGTGAGACTTTTCAGTGACTTTTCCCTGTCAAAAGGTACCTCTGTGTTTATTTTTCCACCTGACTGCCCACACCATTCAAGAACACAGTATCACCATCCAGGTAAAGAAAGACAATGCTCGCTGTTGCCTCTATCGCTCATCAAGCGCCTCCCAAGCCTCTCATTATTTCCCCAAGTTCTGATTTTAGGAGTGTCTGCAAAGTTCACTGGCTTGTGTCGACCTGATTCAGCCAATGCTACTAGACCCATGTGTCAGCAGCTACACCTCAGGGGCAGGCTCTGCTTCCTTGGCTGGTAGACCAGCTGGCGCCTCAGAATCCATCAGGGTTTCTGCCACTCAGGGTCAAATTTGGCTCCCTGGTGGAGGCAAGTCCTGGCTGTATCGTCCCTACCATGACTCCACAAATTTTAATTTTGGCCTGGAGTTTTATGACCATTAGCACCATCCTCCATCCACAAGACTTCCAAATCTCTCTGTCACTGGAAAGCTTAGGGCCAAGAAAGCAAAAATTAGTCACTGTGTTCAGTCCTGCCCAACAACTTCCAGTTGTGCAAAGTTGATGACCCCATCCTAAGACTCGGACGTCCTACTGCCTCCCTCCACCAGCATCTTCCCTTCCTCTCCAGCTCCCTGAACTCTCTGTGGGTAATTCTCATTTTAAATCACAGCTTTATCAACGGGCATAAAGAAGAGGGAGAGTGGGGGGTTTTGAAGTCCAGTATTGTATTTATCATCATGGAGAAGGCTGAAACTCACATGCAGATAAAATTTGGGATTATCAATGGCCTTCATTTCTACTCAAGTTGTCCTATTCTTGATCAATAATGAACAAGGATATAGCTGTGGGTTGTCTGCTCTGACTTAATTTATCATCTCATTCCAAAAACACTTTTGCCTGAAATTGCCCTGCCTTTCCCCATATGTGCACCCTCTAAGTGCAAGCCCAATGTCCCTTTTCCCAAAGTTCTAACTTTCCCTCCTCTAGTTTTTCCCAGCATTCCACCTACATATTCCTTTTTGCTTTCTCTATTTTATAGTCATTTGTGTTCTGTGGTCATCTCTTCCTCTAAGCTCCTGAAAGATACACACTCCTGATTTGGCTCTGCATCCCTAAAGTTCTTACTTCTGGGTCTTTCACAGGCATGGAGCTCAGTGAAAGATAATTTAATGAATGGACAGATGGACAGAACAATGGATGGATGAACATATGGACAGATGGATGGATGAATGACAGCACTGGAGTTCAGTGAAAATGATTTAGTGAGTGGACAGATGAACAGAAGGATGGATGGATGAACAGATAGAGAGATGAACAGATGAATGGATGGATGGATGGATGGATGATTGGATGAATGGAAGAACAGATGGACAGATGGATGGATGGATGGATGGATGGATGACAGATAGAGAGATGAACAGATGAATGGATGGATGGATGGATGGATGGATGGATGGATGGATGGATGATTGGATGAATGGAAGAACAGATGGACAGATGGACGGATGGATGGATGGATGGATGGATGGATGGCTGAATGGCAGTACAGATGAATGGATGGATGAACAGATGGACAGATGAATGGATGGATGGATAAATGGATGAACAGATGAACAAATGGAAAGATGGATGGATGACTGGACAGACGAATGTGTGGATGGACAGGTGGATGAATGGCAGTATAGATGGATGGATAATAGGTGGATAGATGGAAGGAGGGAAGAAGGGACATTCCCTTTATGCATGCTACTACAACCTCCTCTCCTTTTGTATTTCTTTGGAAAAGCAACTCACATTTATTCTCATTATCACACTCATTTGATTCCTAAGCACGTTCTCAGCTAGGGAGGTTTTGCAATTTCTCTACTGCCACCACTAAATTAAAAGCACACTGGCATACTGTAGCAAGGGAAAGCTATAAAAGGTCCAAAACTTGAAGGGCTAGATTTCCAGCTAAACCACAATCCATATATCACTGTTCTCACTCATATTTAAGAAATAAAAGTTTTCTGTTTGGAAAATTCCCCAGGCTTTTCTTCTCTCACCTGCTTAATATGCCTTCCAAGTTCTGCTGGAATATCTTTATTCTTTCCTAAAACTCTCATTGCCTATTTTCATCAAATTTTAAGTCATAAGTAAGGAGATTCAGAAAACAACAAACGAGAAAATAAAGTCCACACAAAGAAAAATAAAATAGGCTAGTCGACGGCAACAGGAATATCTGCCAATAACAACACCATTTGTCTTAGTTACTGCTTTTAACTTGCTCTCTCTCCTGGCATTAATAGAAATAAAACTGCATGTCTCCAGCCTCATGCAGCTAATGTACAGTTAGCACCCCAGGCAACAGGAGCCACAGAGTTCAAGTACAGTGGAGACAAATTCAAGTAAACAGATTGTAGACACAATTGATTGCAGCATTTAGTTCCATGGAACTATTCACAATAGCTGGTGGGTTTCATGTAAAAACACGAGAGTCTCATGGTGGGACAGCCCCATGTAGCCAGCTAGGGCCTCCACATCACAGAAGTGTTCACCCATCAGAACTAGAAGATGGAAGGATGGCAGAGAGAAGGGAACAGAAAGCTGTCAAATGGTGATTTTGTCCTAATAAAAATGCGTTGTACTTACGTACTCCTTTTGCTGCACCCTCCCTGCCCCCCTCCCATTGTCATAATCACTGGCAGAGGTGCATCAGCTGTCTCATGGGTGAGGGCATTTCTCCACGGCAGGCCTACTCAAGCCCTTCAGTGCATCCACTCAAAGGTCACCTACTAAACTCGTTTGTTTATACTTTAACAGCAGATTCCTACTATTTTCGCTGATGGAATTAGCAATCATAACTGCTCAGGATGGTGATGACTGCCAAGAATCAGAAGAGTAATAATCATGACTTAGATTCAATTTGGGGGCACTTTGGAGTTCACAAGGTGTTTTCACATTCCAGCATCACAGAGAGACCTGCTCCTTAGCACAGAACATTGCCCTGGGCCACTGAGGTTGCAACTGCAAGCCTTTCCTTTTTTCTTTATTCTTCTCATTCGTAGCCAGCTGTGAAACCTTGTGTGCCAACAAAGCTCTGTCATTTCCAGCAAAAACACAGCTGAACCTGTGTCCTCATGTGGTTGGGGTTGAGCACAACTAAAAGGGCCTCCAAAAGGCAAATGCAAGCACGGCCTGGCAATCACAGTCTTTCCACTCCACCTACTTAAAAGCCCTTGGTTGATCTCCGAGGCCTTTGATGCTATCTGCATAAGTCAGAAAAGGAGGTGCTCAGGGCCTGAGACTTTCAAACAGCAACTTGCCTGACAAACTCACACATTTTTCGAGGCCTCAACTCAGGGGACCTTTTGTCCTCTTCCTAACCAAGAGAGACTGACTCCATCTGACCAAGCCATCTGCTCCAGAAAGCAGGGCTCAAGGCTGCACCCCAGCCTGCTGGTGTCAACTCAGAGATGCTAAGGAAGACGTGTGTTCTCCTCTGCCTCCCCTAGAAATTACCCTGCAAACCCACTGAAGGCCAATGATGAAATGTCCAAGTTGTATTGCAAACAGCAAGAGAAAACTTTAATCCTAAAGGGACAGTTTGAAATCCCAGTTTCCCATCCCCCTCACCATGCTGACCTCTCACCTGTGTTCTGCTTCATGAAATCCCAATGTGGCATTTCTGGAGGGCTTCCTTGAACCCATGCAGAGAAAGCTGAGTGATGGGGCACAGTGTGAGCCGGGTTACAAAGCCCGCTATTCTCCAGTTGCTGATTTCTAGTCCTCTTGGGCAAATGCCAATTGCTAAGTGAAACAGCACTCAGGGTGGTGTGTCAGGAATGCTCTGTGTAGCCATAAAATACCTAAGATGTGGTTCATAAAATATTTGGAGGGTGCTATTAGGAAGCATGGCTAGGCTACCTCAAAGCAACTTGTTTTATACATGCTCATATACACATATATCTACAGAAAATATCATAGTGTATGTATAAATGGCATATCTATATTCAGACACAGTACCTGAATTTCCAACAAGCATCAAAAGGATTAAATTGCATTGGTGAGGTCTCTTACAAAAATTGGATATTTACTGCTGCTGGTATCTGTAACAATTTTCAGGCACTAGCATTACCTAACACCAGCTTTCCTAGTTCATTGCACAGAGATATATAAAGTTTCTTAGGATCTGTCCATTTAAACTAGAAGTCGTTAGCTATTTTTAATGCTGTAATTTGGATTCAAGACGTAAAAAATACATCTCAGGCACTGAAACATGGCCTGACCACACTGTAGCAAGTAATCCTGCGATTCTCAGTGACTGTGGGTAGCCGTGGGGAGACAGGCACCTCCTCGGACAAGCCTCTCCTTCAGGGCATGTGTCACAGGGAAATGGAACCAGGGGTAAAACTTCCTGCTGAGGCTCGGAGGTCTAAGGTTTGCTCCTTCTCTGTCCTGCCCCTGTCCTTTATGCCTACCTCCAGCTAAGGGGGTACTGGGGAGGGTGGGGACCATCCTGGGAGTGCCTCGCAATGGCCATCTTCCCATCTTCTACCAAGTTCTTTCTGGCGGAAGAAATGGCCACCTGCTCCTGACACTCTGTGTGGACGCTGCTGCAACTGCACACCACACCCTCCTCTCCCACACAGTTGTCCTGGGGAAATCATGTCAGCACCAGGTGCAGGACCCTCAGACCCTCTTGGCCAAACTCTTCCCTTAGGCTTCTCCGTCCACAGCCCAGTATGGCCTCTCTTTCTAAAAGAAACCCACCCATCCAGGTACTGACTGTAACCTCCCCTGTTACGGTGACGGCATAATGGTGCACACACCCACGGGTGCACACCCTCCTTACTGAGAGGCAGTGCCAGGAGCAGGGGGTGCAGCTTAGATGTACGTCCATTTCAATCCACACTCCACTACTCACCACTCTGCATGGGAAGTTACTCAACCTCTCTCTGCTTACGTTTCCACACCTGTAAACTAGGGC
Organism: Hylobates moloch; assembly: GCF_009828535.3. Classification (NCBI taxonomy): domain Eukaryota; kingdom Metazoa; phylum Chordata; class Mammalia; order Primates; family Hylobatidae; genus Hylobates; species Hylobates moloch. Next base: position 56,926,987 of record NW_026652293.1, read on the forward strand.
TATCAGCACCTCCTGAGAGCAACAGTGAGGATTCTATGAGATTATACACAAACCACCAAGAAGAGTGCCTAGTCCTATTACTCAATTAAAAATTTTTTCTGAAACAAATTAAAATTAGCGCTTCCTGTCGAACATGGTAGATTGAACATGTGATCATTTTTCTCTTCAAAGCTCCACTGACATAAGAAGAAATAATTAAATGGCATATACCCCCAACAACACAAAAAGTAGGAGAAGTGACAATGCAAAAGACATCTCTGCTTCTTTAGAAAATGGGAAGTGGATAAAGGAGTGAGCAGAACAGAGAAAGGTTAAGTAGGGGGCACCCTTGCGGAGCCATGGAGTCCCAGAAAAGCTGGGGAATTGGAAGCACCAGGTTCTGCAGAGGTGGGGAGGGGTGCAGGGCTGAAAGCAGAGGGACTGGCTGAAGTGTATAAAGAGGTCATTCTACCCCAGGTCCTCTCTCCTGGCTGGGGCTTCCAGATGACCACCTCTTCCCCACCACAGCATGAGAGGACAGGTTCACTCTGTGGAAGCCCCAGACTCGGAGAAAATGAAACGCCTTAGAGAAAAGCCCTATAGATTAGGACATTAGGGAACCAACTCCCAAATTCCCCTACCTCCTATCCCCAGTAAAATGGCTGAATCTCAGCCCAGTCAATTTTCAGGATTGCCCAGGAATAGACAAGACCCACCCATGAACACAGAGCTTCTCTGCTTGTCTCACTCTTAACTGCAATGGTCAAGGAAGCCCCCAATTTGAAAGGCAAACTATGAGGAAATACAAAACAATATAGAAAGAAAATACTATAATTAATATCCTCAGAGATACAAGAGAATATAATGCATCTATGAAACAAGAACAGAATGCTGTTTTAAAAGGAAACAGAGGAAGAGTTCCTTATCATTAAAATACAGTAGCTGAAAAGCTTCAACAAAAAAACCTGGAAGAAAAGTTATGGAAATCCCTCAGAAAAGACAGCAAAAAAGCACAGAGAAAGAAAACTGGAGAGAAAAGATAAGAACATTTAAGGATCAGGAAAGGAGTGCCAGCATCCTACTTATAGAAAATCCAGAAAGAAAAGAGAAAAATGAAGAGAAGGAAATCATCGAAGAATATTTTTTAAATTCCCAGAAATCAAAGGCATGAGTCTCCAGACTGACAAGGCTATAATAAACGAAGAGACCCCAGACCATCTACCTTATTGGGGAATTTCAGAGAACCAAAGATAAAGAGAAAATCTGGGGAGAGGCTGGGTCACATATAAAAGACTAGAATCAGGGTGACATCATACTTCTTATTAGCAAATCTAGACGCTGGAAGACTAGAGTAATGCCTTCAAAATTATGAGGGAAATTTTTTTAATGTTTTATTTCCATAGGTTTTTGGAGAACAGGTGGTATTTGGTTACATGAGTAAGTTCTTTAGTGGTGATTTGTGAGATTTTGGTGCACCCATTACCCAAGCAGTATACACTGAACCCAACTTGTAGTCTTTTATCCCTCACCCGCTTCCTACCCTTTCCCCGAGTCCCCAAAGTCCTACCCTTTCCCCTAGGGTCCCCAAAGTCTCTTGTGTCATTCTAACACCTTTGCATCCTCATAGCTTAGCTCCCAGTTATGAGTGAGAACATACAATATTTGGTTTTCCATTCCTGAGTTACTTCACCTAGAATTATAGCCTCAATCCCACCCAGGTTGCTGCAAATGCCATTAATCCATTCCTTTTTATGGCTGACGAGTACTCAATCATATATATATATTACAGTTTATTTATCCACTTGTTGACTGATGGGCATTTGGGTTGGTTCCACATTTTTGCAGTTGTGAATGTGCTGCTATAAACATGTGTATGCAAGTATTTTTTTTCATATAATGACTTCTTTTCCTCTGGGTAGATACCCAGTACTGGGATTGCTGGATCAAATGGTAGTTCTACTTTTAGTTCTTCAAGGAATCTCCACGCTGTTTTTCATAGTGGTTGTACTAGTTTACATTCCCACCAGCAGTGTAGAAGTGTTCTGAGGGAAATGATTTTTAACCTAAAATGCTATGCTTTGCCAAGTTATCAGTTCAGTGTGAACAAAAGTCATTTCAAACAGCCAAATCTCAAAATATTTACCCCATATCTCCTTTTCAGTCAATTTTCAGTAATGCCCAGGAATAGACAAGACCCATCCATGAACACAGAGCTTCTCTTCTTGTCTCAGTCTTAACAATAATGGTCAAGGAAGCCCCCAATTTGAAAGGCAAACCATGAAGAAATATAAAACAATACAGAAAGAACAAACAGTCATTAATATCCTCAGAGACACAAGAAAGCTAGTAAAAGATGTGCTCCATTGATTTAGGGCATAATCCAAGAAATGAGAAGACACAGATTCAGAAAACAGGGAATCCAACACAGAGCAGTCAAGCATCAAGATAACCAGGCAGCAAACCTAGAGAAGAGTCAGTCCCAACTGAGACGGTGATCGGAGGGCTCTGAGAAGAATGTCTACAGGGAAAAAGGAGATTTGCTAGATTACTTGTTGCATTTGACAAATAGAAAACGGTATTAAGAAAAATTTTTAATTCTTTGGTCGATTTTGGGAAGAATTCATTATACTGTAGAAAGAAAATATTGCAAAGCAACAACAAAGTGATTGTTAACTCCTGAAAGAACAAAAAGTGGTTTAAAAAAAAAAAAAAGAAAAGAAAATGTCATTATAGTAGACTTTTTGGCCCAGCAGTGAAAAGTACGTACAAAGCCAAGATGTAAGTAATGACAGGCATGCGCCACCACGCCCAGATAATTTTGTATTTTTTAGTAGACACGGGGTTTCTCCATGTTGGTCAGGCTAGTCTCAAACTCCTGACCTCAGATGATCTGCCCACCTCAGCCTCCCAAAGTGCTGGGATTACAGGCGTGAGCCACTGCGCCCGGCCAATAATGACTATCATTTTAAACAACAATTGGGAGACAACTACTTTGAGAGAAAGAAGAATGGGAAATGGGGAAGGAAACTGTCATCATTCCCCATATTAAGAAATCAATAGGCAATAGCTAAAATTTTTAGTATCTAAATTTTATAAATAAAAAAATATCAGTATAAGCAATTATCAAGAAATGTGAAGGTAGCCGCATGACCAGTCAGAAGTATTGGAAGTGGCTGCCTCTGAGGCATGAATAGCACTCAGGACTGGAAGGGCAGCACAGAGACTGCTCTTTCTCTTCTGAAATCTTTGCCCAGAGGTCATGGTTTCTGTGCTTAGTAGAATTCATGCCTGTGTCTTATTTAACAGGTAAGAATTTTGGTAAATTTCTCTATGGACTTGTATGAACTGGCTTCATTTATGCAGTAGTATCTGGGTGACTGTAACAGAGAGCTTTAGTCCTTTTCTTTTAAGGGACTTGACAAAATTCACAGAGCTGATGTTCCAAGTGTGCTTGGAACCCAGCTCTTCTGGCTCCAAATCAAATGCTAATTCTATCTCAGCGAGTCCTATCACAGCATCTGGCACATTAGAGGTGTTCAAAGAGTATCTGGTGAAATGTGATGATTGTGCCACACTCATGACTCCAGCCCACCTTGAACAGCCCAGAAACTCTCCCTTGAAGCCCATGGAAGCTGGTGAGAGCTGGCCACTAAGATGGTGGAAAAGGACACCACCACCAGCTTTCCCACAGGAAGTACTTCATAAGTACTCTTCATACTTTGTCGTTAACTTGTTTTCTCCTACTGCACACTGGATAAGGGTAGGAGCTGTATCTCTCACAGTCACCATAATTTGTTCAGTTCTCAAATATCAGCAGAATGCATAAATGAATGACATTTTGTAGAGCTCAAGTATTAGTTGAATAAATTAATGAATGCCACCTTACAGAGCTCAAATGTTAGTAGTATGCATGAAGAAATGAATGCCACCTTGCAGAGCTCAAATGTCAGTAGAATGTATCAAGAAATGAATGACGTCTTCCATTGCTCAAATGTCAGTTGAATGCGTGAAGGAATGAATGTCACCTTACAGGGCTCAAATGTTAGTACAATGCATGAATGAATGAATGAATGAATGGCACTTTATAGAGCCTACCCACAGACTGTGTTGAGTGGATGAAACCTCAGATGTCTAAATTTAGCTTGAGGTGTGAGGGAGAAATATATGTAAGTAATGAACTCCTGTAAATAGGGGTGGGGAGGTAATGGAAGTTCTTGCTGCAACTGGGTGTTAATAGCAGAAGCTCTACTGCAACCTAACACCAGGTGAGTAAGCCATCTGTTCGAAAGGTGGCAATTAGGACACCGCAGCCTGGAAGCCCAGACTCCAGTGCCTGCTTCTGTGAGCTGTGTACCAAATCGTCAGGATACATTGTCCCCTCCCTCACCTGTGTCCACTGCATAGTCAGCAACTACATGGTCAGTTTACAGAGCCATCCCTCAGGGTGGCTTTTGTTCTCAAGAGGAAGGGCTGTTGTTTTTAGTATAAACTGAGGCAAAAACAAGGGAGGCTTAGAGGGAGAAAATGAGGCCAAAGCACACCAAACCCCTTAAGAAAGACGCGAGGAACCCTCAGAGTCTGACAACTGGAGGCCACCCAGCCCTGTGGGCAGAGCCTCTTTCTCAAGCAAGGCTCAATCTGTTCTACTCAAGGTCTCTGGACTCCTAGGGAATAATTGAGCTATTTTTTATTTCTTTAAAAAGGTGAATGGAAATAGTACATTTATCCAGGACAGATCTGCACAGGCTAATGCAAAAATTCAGGTTTCTTTGACTGGATTGGAAACACAGTGCAGTGAAAAAAACTTCCCCCATGTTGAACACAGTGATATTTATGTAAACGTACATGTTTCACCAAAAATAGAGACACAAATTAACCATTGCTTCATAAAGGCAGTCAGGCTGTTTTAAAACGGAAGGTCAGTGGACTGAAAATAATACAAGGGACCCCGAGGAGTGAGGCCCGGAGCCACTGTTCTCAGCCGAATTTCTGGGTCCTCTGCTTTGTCATCAGACCCACCAGGGCTGCACAAGTACCCAGGGAACCATCAGTCATTTAGTACAACTGAAAAAATGAAAGAAACAAAATGGGGGAAGCGGCCAAGACTGAGGCAGGAGAGAGGCAGGGTGCGGATCACAGAGGGCTTTGTGTGCTATGCTTTGGAGTTTCTATCTCCCCCTGCAATCAAGGGGCACTTAGCAGTAGAAGGATGCAATCAAATATGTGTTTTGGAAAAACTCTGTTCACCACAAGGAGGATGAGCTGGAAGGGGGCAATGCCAGAGGCAGATAACCCACCAGGAAGCTTTTCCAGCGGTCCAGGAGTGGCTGGAAGAGAGGCTGGATAAGAGCATGGGGAGAAGGGGTGATGCATTTATGGGAGGAAACTGCTGGGACAGGCTGTGCATGCAGCTGCAGGGTGGCTCCAGGCCTCTGATTTGTAGGATGAGGCAGATCTTAATGCCATTTACTGAGATGGGGAACTTGGAGGGAGAGGCAATGTGAGGGAAGAATATAACTGTTTTAGACAAGCTGAGGTATGTGCAGAACAACTCAGAGATGTCCAGTAAGCACTTGCATCTATGTCCTCATCAGAGCCAGGAAAAAATCTGAGCAGGAGAAATACATCCAGTTCCAGGTGGTAATTCAACTCACAAGGGGAGATGAGGTCACGTGCAAAGACTGTGTGGTGAGAGATGGGAAGAGGCCAAGACAGAACTCTGGGGAGAGTGTAGGAGGAAAAGCAAAGGCCACCAGCAAGGACTGGTTAGAGGAAGAAAAAGCAGAAGGGAGTAATATCCTGGCAGTCACAGGAGGAGACCGTTTCAAGAAAATGAAGTAGCCAAGTGCTACAAAGAGGCTGAGAAAGAGGAGAACTACAAGACCCATTGTGTACATGAGTTTGGTGTTTGCGTGTCTCTGAAGGTGACATTTACCAGGATAATTTCAGAGGAACGATGGGGGTGGAACCATATTGCTGTGGGTTGAAGAGTGAGTCGGAGATGAGGAAAGAGACTAAATGTGGACTATTATCTCTAGGAGCTCAGCTGTGGAGGGAGGAAAATGTCAGGGCAGGGCCAAGATCAAAGGAAGGTTCATTTGAGAGGCAAGAGGTTGTATACATTTGCCTGCAGAGAAGGAGCCAGCGGGGCAGGGGTGGGACAGGACAGAGGGACCCATCCCTCCAACCTGCCATCTCCCTTCTCACCTGCCATGCTCCCAAAGGTCTAATCCCTGCCCCCGCCAGGTCCCTGTCAGATCTGGTGTGAGATTGAGGGAGTCACTGCAGCAGGGTTAGCAAACCTAGAGAGCCACCCATCAGAATCTCACGACACCTTTTAAAGGCATGATTTCTGTGATCCTCCCAGATCTACCTTCTCAGCGTCTATGGGGGCAAGGCCAAGGAATCATCTTTGCAGAAGTTCCCTAGAGATTTCTGAGGCATTCAGACACCACTAACTTAACAAGCTTAATATGTATACACCTGAGACCCTCAGGAAGCAGAAGGCTGGGCCCCCACTCCCACAGGACTGGCTGGGCCTGAGGCCTGCTGACCACTTTTCCCCTTACACACACACAGCTGTTTCCAACAGTCTGAAAGGCAGACACTAATTTGCCAAGTTGAAGAAAAGGGGGCTCTCATTCCACCAGCTCCGCTCTGGCAGAACCACGACACTCAACTCCTTATCTCCTTAAAGCTGTCTCCTTTACCCGACAGGCCAGGAAGAATTGTGGGGAATCAAGGCCTGAAAGCAGCTGCTCCAATCGCATTCCCTGACAAAGACCACACGCAGCCGAATCCTGCAGGAGCACTGTGGCTGGTGCCATGGGCTTCAGTCTAGGTCCAGCATCCTGAAAAAGGCAGAACACCACCCAAAAGTTAAACACCCCATTGTCTGAGAACTAGGGAGGCTCATGTGTGCCCGTCACTTCTTTGCTCAGACAGCGCAGCTCTTGTGAAATTGGTCCCATCTCCTGGAACAGACAAGAATTCAGGCACTGGCCTGTCCATCCTTCTGAGGGGGCAGAGGGCACAGATGGGCGTCTGACAGATACAAAAGGATGCCCTGACCCAGTGAGACCTCTGCTTGGGGTGCCGAGCTGGGCCAGCACTCCATGCTGCAGTTGTGATGAAAAATGAGTCACCTTTGCATTAGAGAAGAGACAGGAAAAGTGTCCTGGAGAAGGGAAGGCTTTGACAGTAGTGTGCCACGATCAAAGGTAAGGAAGGAGCTGTCAACACGCAGTCCTTTCCATCCCCGCTAATCCAAAGGCAGCTTCTGTCTGCAGTCATGATATTCATCCTGCTTTGACGGCTGGGGAGCTGGGTTTAGAGGCTCCAGGCAAAAGATCCAGGTAGAGGTCAGGTGAGTTCTTCCCCCCAGGAGGGGAAATGTGTCCCTTCTCAGCCCTGTGACCTAGTTAGACAGGTAGTCAGAGAGACAGAACACATGCAAACAGGCCCTCACTGATAGAGTATGTCAAAGGCTGCTGAACTCCCTGGAGGAACATCTCTTAAATCTCTATTGTTTCAGAAATATAGTAAGCACTTAGTTGAAACTGACCTCTAGAAAAAGACACACTTGACCTCATCCACCTAATTCCCTGTGTGTTACACATATTCGTTTAATGTGGTTTGCATGTTAGGTGCCGATTGTTCTAAGAGAGAGAATAAAAGCAACCTGGATTGCTAAAATATACATGTTTGATATGGAAAGTCCTAAAGCTTTCTTCCTCCTCTCGAAACAGACACTGTAATAATCTGGTGTTCTTTGGGGAGGTATTTTTATTTTTCTTTTTGTTGCTGCTGTTGTAAATTTTTTATAAAGCCCAAAGGTAACAAGAACTGTGATGGTGCTGGGCCTGCCTGGTACTCCTGTCATGGGGTGCCCATCTGATCCCGCACTATAACATGGGAACCCGAAATGCAGAACCAGATGCCTGTCTGGGTACTTGGCAGGCCACAGGCACTGCTGCAATTAGCAAGCTGGATCATGATTCAGCATCCGACGCGGGCAGCCTCCACCAGAGCATAGCGGACAGCTTAAAAATAGCAAAGCCGCGGCTGCATCTCTCTAGCCCAGGCTCCACACAAGGCAGGGCAGCTGCCGCCAGCAGAGCCTGGAGAGGGTCCCACCTCCCACCCGCCCCCTCTCTGTCCTCCCCAGATCCACCTTCCAGCTGTGAAGGCTGAGTGGGAAGCAGAAGGGGCCGGCTCCCATCAAGCTCCCCCACGCAGAACACCCGATGCAGAAATGCCAGCGGTTTCCAGATCCACTGACGGGGCACCCACGTGTTCTCAGGTTCAGGTCTTATTTTAAATACACAAATGAAGGGACAATCAGCATGGCTCCCCCATGCCTCAGGCACCAAAACAACTGCACACGCAGCTACAACCACAGGGGTGCTCCCAGCTCCCCCTTCCCAGTTAGCGACCGGTGGTGTGGGTGGGCGTGTCTCCCAGCCTGAAGAAGGGAATGGAAAGAGGCGGACTTTGTGCTCGGAGAGGCCTGGGTGCAAACCCATTTCACCCATCTGCCAACAGAGACCACCATGCCTCCTGCTCGCCTATCACCACCCCCATCTTCGCCAAGTTAAGTAACTTCTTGGGGCCTCAGAGTCTGGTATGAAACAGAGCTAATGATCGCTCATTTGCTGGTTATGTCGAGTGTAAATGAGGCAACAGGCAAAGCACTGAGGAGGATGCCCAGCCTAGACAAATCTCCAAAAATAAACATCCCTTGCCTTTCCTATTTCCTTCTTAGTCATGGCTGAGGTCTGCCCTGGTGGACCACAGCCACAGTGAAACCAGGGCAGGGAGGACAGGGTGGGGGCCTGGGTACCCAAGACAGAGAACCGCAAAGGGCCCTCAGTGTCCTACTGTTTCTCTAGTGTTCACTGAAGTCATGTTCTCTAGGTCAGTGATATTTTGTAGATGAAACTGCAATGTCCTCAGGGCTGATATTGTCTTTAAAAATGTTCTTTCTACCCAGGAACCCAAAAGGAGATTTAAAATAATGGAGAGGGTTGCCATTTTTCTGAGAATACTATTATTGAATAGATGTCCCTTCTCCCCAAATTAATCTACAAAATTAACAAAATGATTCCACAATTTATCTGGAAGAGTGATTTCATAGGACTAGCTGATAACATTTTGAAAATGAAGAGTAATGAGCAGGGATTTGCTCTATCTAATTTTAAAAGGTACAAGTAGTAAAATAGTGTGGTTCTGGCACAGGAAGAGACATCAAATCAATGGAATATAACAGAAGGCCAAGAAACAGACCCAAATATCTATATGATGTTAGTATATTATGAGGGTGTTACTTCAAAACATTGGGAAAAGGAGAGACTATTCAATAAATACTGTTGGTACAATTGGCTAACCATTTGGATAAAAATTAACAATATCCTTACATCTCCCAGGATGCAAATTGACTAAATGTTTAAGTATAACAAATAAAATATGAAAAATATAGGTGGCTCTTTAAATAACCTTGGGTTGGCAAAAATTTTCTAAGCATAATACTAAGTGGCAGAAACCATAGAGAAAAAAGTTGACTGCATTATCATCAATGCAATTAAAGGCCAGTAAAAACTGCAAGAATGATCATTGTTGATAATGTGAAAGGTCAAATATTTGAAAAGAGTTTTTACAAATGAACAAGAAAAAAATAAAAACATAAGCGGAAAAACGGACAAATAACATAAGCCCAGAATTCAAAACAATAAACACAAATAGCCAATAAAAAGAGGAAGGCTCTCTACCCTCCAGGCACACCGGCCTTCTTTCAGGTTCTTGAACATTCTATGCTACCTCCCAACAGAGGACCTCTGTGCTGGCTGTTCCCTCCACTGAGAATACACTCTCCCTTAATCTTTACCTGGTTCAAATCTATCACCTCTCCACGCAAAGCTAACTTTTGCAGGAAGCCTTCCTTGAGCACTCCACCCAGCTGGACCAAGTGAGATTCTCCCTCTTCTCCCTCATAAGCTCTTTCAACGCTAAGTCGCTTTCCTTCATGGCACTTTTTACAGCTTGTACTTATTTTTGTGATTATTAGATTGTTTAGCTGCCCCACTGGACAAACTGCCTCTGTTTTTGCTGACCAGTGCATGTGCAGCACGATGGTGAAAAAAATTATAGGGTATGCACAAAATAGAATACAATACAGTGAGTTACAATGATGCTCTAAAAGATTTATTTTTAAAAGATTAATAAAAATATGATCTATTGTTAAGTAATAAAAGTAGGTAACAAAACAATGTCTATATACTATTTGGGGGGAGAATGAAGATATATAGAAAAGAGATACACATCACTTTTCTAACAGAGGGTTAGTGTGACATTTATTTTGTTAATGTTGCTCATCCATATTTTCTAAAAAATTCAACAATGAATATACATACATCTGCACACATATAGCTGCTTTTAATAAGGGAAAAAGATTAAACCTAGCTATGGTTTCCCTCTGTAAAACCGTGGAGTACCTGTGCAACTGCTATAGGAACCACAGTGGGTTCCCTTTCCTTGTCTTCTCCCTGACCCTTCTCCACTCTTCCAGCTTTATTTCCACCACCAACAGAGTACGAGAACATGGCCCAGATCCAAACCAACGTGTCAACCTCTGCTGAGCCACCTCCAAGTCCCAAGTTAGCCATTTTCAGGAAATAAAAACTAAATGTATGAGCACACAGCACTTTAGGAAAACCTGAGATTTCCACTAAATAGCTAGATTCCCAAAAACAGTTAAAATGGAATGTAGTCATAATTTTTCAGAAACCTGTCTATGCTTAGCCTTCAGAACTCTCTTCTCAATAAATATATACAGACAGCCCGACCACCTAAGAAAATGGAGCAAGGGCATTTGCAGGTTTTAATACTGCACAGCAAAGATCATTCTGACAATATTTCAAAGAGATGGGTGATATGATGTGTTTGGCATACATGGTGTACAAGATAAGCAAGATCTAGGGAGGCAACATTGTCGGGCTGCTAGGGATACAGTGGAAATGGTACCCAGCCTCTCAGGTGAGTGTCTCACACAAAAATAAATTTTGTGAGTGTTCAATTACCTCCACCCGCCTGGTGCAGTGAACACGGTAGTGCTGTGCTGATGTTGCACTTTCCTGGGGTCTCCTTTCTTGAGAATAACACTGGTCTGCTTATTTGTAGCTAAGGGAAGAGCCACTTTGCACTTAATGCACTGAAGGAATTGCTCAACGACTGCTCACCCCCGATAAAGGCTTAGCCTTGAAGGGCTGCCAAGGACAATGTTCGTTTTCCTTATCAGTGTGGGCTCAGTAGGTTCAGTCTGGTCAGAGTAAGACTCAAACTTCAACTCCAGAAAAACTCTCCACTACTTCTCATGTTTTCCACACTCCGCGGCCCTCATTTAATCGGGATGGACATTTCCCACCAGGGACTGAGTGTGCTCTTCCTAAATCCAAGCAGGCCGCCCTAACACGATATGTATGCGTGGAGGGCAGGCAGATTGTTTCCTTGGGCCCATCTGGACCGTTTTCCTGAGTTCAGAACGTTTAGCACTCCTTGTTATGTTCAAGGCTAGGAATTTGGAAGCTAAAAGAAAAACAGATTCTGCAGAAATAATCAAAACTTCCTCTCTGGCCTCTCTTCACTTTCATTTATAACTTATCTACCCTCTCCTTCTCTATAGCTCATTGCTCTTACTTAAGGGAAAACTAAAGTTAATATGAGTAATTTGTTATTAAGTCTACATATACACTATTCCTGTCACACACTGTAAAGAAATTGGGCACTGTAGTAACACCAGTGAGGATAACTTACATTGAAGTGGTGCTCACAAACCTGCAGTGAAAATGCTGTCCCCAAAGTCACTCGTGAGCTGAGAACACGAGGCGGTCTTTTATTCTCATGGATCCACCCAACCCCTTCAGAGGTCCACACCACTAACCCCCTCTCTGAAACGGTCACATCCCTGGCTTTGGTAATGCTGTATCTTGGCTCCCTACCAATCTCTGTGAATATTCTCTTGGTATCTTGTGAGGAAACTGAGGCAAAGAGAGGTTCAAGGACAAGTCCAAGATCATGTGCTTATTAAGAGATGGAGCCAGGGTTCGGATCCAGTCCCTGCCGCTCCCTCTCCCGCATCCCTCAGGGGGATCCCTCACAGTCCCTTTGTCCCTCAGTCCTCTCCCAGGACCACTACTGAACACTGATTATAATGACCGCTGCCCATGAGATGGTTCCTACCTCGCATTTATAACGCCAGCGTCCGGCTTTCTAACACTTATTCTCAAATGCCTGCTGGGCAATTCCACCTGCATGTCAAAATTTAAATATCTTAAGACCAAACTCATCATCTTTCTAAAATAAGCTTTTCTTCCTGACATCTCCATTGCAGTTAATGACTCTATGCTTCTCTCTCATGCCTACACTAGAAAACCCTGGCTGCAACATCTTCCTTGGTCTGCCCTCTGCCCTCCAGAATTCAGCTTTTGAAACGTGCACCCCGGCTTTCTCTGCTGCCAGTACCTCCTCCGGGCCTTCAGCACCTCTCATCTGGAGCACCTCCTCCTGGCTGCTAGCTTCCATGTCTCCCCTCAGCCTCCCCTGCCTACCACAGCAGCCAGGCCAATCACCCTAGGGCAGGGATGCTCAGCCTCAGCCCTATGGACACTTGAGGCTGATCATTCTCTGTTGTAGAGGCCGTCCTGTGCATTTTAAGATATTTCACAGCATCCCTGGTCTCCACCCTCTAGATAGTCGTAGCACACACCCTCTATTCCATCCGCTTACCTCAAAACCAAAATTGTCTTCAGACATTGCCAAATGTCCCCTAGGGGACAAAATCACCCCATTTGAGAACCAAAACCCTAAAGTATGACTTAAACATGCTCCTCTGTTCAGAAACTCTCAGTGCCTCGTCGATGGCCTCCTGAGGAATCGATAAGAAGAATTTAGTTTTCAAAGATTAGGAAATTCATTTTCCTATTTATGATTTCCTTTCTCTTGAGGTTCTGGGCTTAACCACATTTGGGCTAGGGTTCAAAGTGTACTGGAGAAAGAAGGTCTAAGAGGAAAAGCAGATGACATTAGCTGGCAAATCCATCCATGGTCTTACATCCCAGACTCCCATGGCTGAGTGCCCCCCAGCCTGGAAGCAGTGAGGCAAGGAGAGGTGAATACCTGGGCAGGCTCCAGGGCCAGATGGCTTGAATTTGGGACCCAGCCCCACCACTTCTAATTCTAGGACCCTCAACCTATCCTTTAGCCTCTCTCTGCCCCAGTTTCCTCATATGAAAATAGGAATGAAAACGGTACCTAATTCATAAAGTTGTTGTGAGGCTCAGTGACTTAATTTATGTAAAGCACTTCAAAAGTGCCTGGCATGAACAAGTAATTGATAAATGCTACCCATTAATATTATTAATATTGTTACTACATTTCCTGCTATATTGCCAGTCTGTCTCCAAAACATGCCCTTGGTCCAGGCCAAAGTCAGTCCTTCCCTGGCCATGAACCTACCTTATGCTTGCCCCAGCAAGGCCCATGTTCATGTTCTTTCTGCTAAAACACCCTGCCGTTCACTTTGTCCTGTTGAAATTTCACAAATATTTTTTTCATTCAACCAATGTCTATTAAGCTCCTACATTTTTTTTCTGCGTGAATGTTTTCTTTTTTAAAAAATGCTTTTTAATTTTTGTGGGTACATAGCAGGTATATATATTTATGGGGTACATGAAATGTTTTGATACAGGCATGCAATAAGCAATATGGAAAATTGGGTATCCATCCCTTTCAAGCATTTATCCTTTGTGTTATAAACAATCTAATTACACTTTTTTAGTTATTTTGAAATATACAATTAAATTACTTTTGACAATAGTCACCCTGTTGTGCTATAAAATACTAGGTCTCATTCATTCTTTCCAATAATACATTTTGTTTGTACCCATTAACCATCCCCACTTCCCTCCCACCTCACCCCCACTCCCCTTCCCAGTGCACACATCTTTCAAGGCCTAACTTAAGTGTCATCTCTGTCACAAATTCTCCCCTCTTCACAGTAAGAACAATCTTTCCCATTCCTGAACCCCACAACCCTCTGATTATGTGCCCAACATCTTATGTCATGACTGTAGGTGACGGAATCACTTCCCAACTAAATAAATCGAAGCCCCTACAGTAGAAGCCCTATTTGGGGATCAGTAGATCCCCTACAGAACCTGGCATAGAGTGCCTTAATTATTTCATGCATGCATTTAAGTGAGAATTACTAAGTACTTCCAAAGTACTTAGTAACTTAATGCTCAAATGCATCCATGAAATAATTAATCTAAGGCGCTATTTTACAATTCTGTGATTTCTTGCCTGAGACAAGCATTTTAAGGCAAATGAATACTCAACTTCTGCTGGACTAAGCCGCATATTCTTGCTAACCTATATATGTAACAGAAAAGTTTTCAAACTTTCCCACTTGTTAAAGGTCTGAAACATGACAAATAACATTCTCCACTTTTTAAAAGTATGTTAAGTGTTGCATTAATATTCTCACATAAATCATTAACTGCTTCATCCTGCTTTTGCTTCTGACTTGGCTTTGATAATTTCACCATAGTAAGGCATCGTAAAACCTCACAGTTTATGCTCATGAATGTGAGGTTTTGAGCACGAAGGTCCCTCATTATGTCTATTCCTGCAAGAGAGTCTGGCTCAGGAAAAACAATTCACACTACACAGTGTTCATGAAACAATGGACTCCTGGCCATCAGGGAACCCTAGAAAAGGGCCTGAGAGTTTGGGCCTCTGTCCTCTGGAGATAACAGAAACAGCTGTCAACAATGTTCTGGACAACATCAGAAAGGAACCTGTCACTCTGGCCTTGGGCCTGCCCACATGTCTGGGCAGCCGTCTGCCAGCGCTCCTCAGCCAAGCCGCAGGGGAACTGCAGAGCCCCAGCCGAGGAAGACTGAGACATACAGAAAAAATGAGGTGACAGAGGGGCCGACAGGGAGTGACCTTTCTAAGGAGGTGAAGTCTGAAGGACAACAGCTTACTGAAGCTCCACAAAAAAAGTACAAGGCGGCCGGGCGCGGTGGCTCACGCTTGTAATCCCAGCACTTTGGGAGGCCGAGGCGGGCAGATCACGAGGTCAGGAGATCGAGACCACGGTGAAACCCCGTCTCTACTAAAAATACAAAAAAATTAGCCGGGCGTGGTGGCAGGCGCCTGTAGTCCCAGCTACTCGGAGAGGCTGAGGCAGGACTCCGTCTCAAAAAAAAAAAAAAAAAAAAAAGTACAAGGCATATCTATCTGAGTGTTCCCTATAACCAGGGGATGCCATCTGAAGCCAGAAGAAGGGCAAATGCATTTGAGGGGAATTGAAAGAAGTACTTAGTGGATCATAGATATATGAAATACATTCACCAAGCAGTGATACGGAGGCAGAGAAGAGCCTATTCAACAAGGGTTTACACAATGAGATCTCATCTTACCCCAGTCAGAATGGCTATAATGAAAAAGATTTTAAAAAATCATAACAGACATTGGCAAAGAAGCGGAGAAAAGAGAACTCATACATTGTTGGTGGAACTGTAAATCAGTACAACCTCTATGGAAAACAGTATGGAGATTTCTCAAAGAACCAAAAATAGAACTACCATTTGATCCAGCAATCCCACTACTGGGTATCTACCCAAAGGAAAAGAAATCATTACATCAAAAAGACACCTGCACTTGTATGTTTATGGCAGTACTAGTCACAATAGCAAAGATGTGGAATCAACCTAAGCGTCCATAAATGAATGACTAGATAAAGAAAATGTGGTATATATACACAGCAGAACACTACTCAGCCATAAAGAAGAAGAAAATCATGTCTTTTGCAGCAACTTAGATAAAACTGAAAGTCATTATCTTAAGTGAAATAAGCCAGGCACAGAAAGACAAATATTGCATGTTCTCACTCAGAAGTGATTGCCAAAAAAGGTGTACACATGGACCTGGAGAGTGGAATAAAAGACTCTGGAGACTCAGAAAGGTGATGGCGTGGGAAGGGGGTGCATGGGGAGAAATTACTTAATGGAGTCAACGTACATTATTTGGGCAATGGAAACCCTAAAAGCCCTGACTTGACCACTCTGCATGCAACAAAATTGTACTTGTACCCCAAACATTTATATAAATAAGTAAATAAGGGTTTACATAATTTAGGGAGAACAAGATTCATAGGCAGTAAGAATAATACAAGCATACTGGCTAGCATTCATTGAGCTTGTGTTCTGAGTCATACCTACTGTAAATACTTTTCCTTGTATTATCTCATTTAATCCACATAACCCTCAGGAGGTGGATCCTGTTGTGATGATTCCCAGTTGTCTGGAGGAAAGCAAATGATGTTATAGAGAAGCCCCATCTGAGAGAACATATTGGGGTCCCTGTCCCAGCTCTGCGACTAACCAGTTGTGAAACCAGCACCTCACTACTTTCTGGGCCTTCATTTCCTCATCAGTAATTAAGGCAACCTCTATGGCCCCTTCAGCTCTAACGTAACAAACCCCAAGCCCAGACTGAGTGGACTACAGATCTAAACAACAGGAACATTCATTACACTTCTAATATTCAAATGGAAAAAAAAACTTTGTTCATATGCAACTAAACCATCCGTTTAGAACACTAGAAGCAGTAGCATAATCACAGTTATAAAGTCCATAATGCTTCAATATGTCATAACAACATGCTGAATTACACAGATAACTGAGACAAAAACGCCGTTTTTGCCTGTTTATTGGAATATTTCTCATTCTGCTCATATTTTCGGTGGGAAAAAATAAATATGAATTTTTTTCCACTCAAAATTTTCTATAATAACTCAGGCTTTTGAATCTTACCTATCATTCATCTCTGACTCTCCCATCCTGCCTAGCACAGTGCCTTGCATATAGCAGACTCCACATATATTTGCTGATGAGTCTACCTGTTCTATATCTATTTATTCTTATGCCATGTAGACAGAAGCCACTTTGTAATAAGTTTCCATGCCAGTTGTGGCAGGAAACTTTTCTAAATTGCAGGATGTTTTCAATTGCCTTGGTGGGTGAAGGGTTAATAAATTAAAGGGACAGCTCTGACAACTACCAGTCCAAATAGAGTTGCTGGCCAACACTGCCCACTTTTTCTCTTTAGGCCTTCCCAGTACACTACCAACCCTAGCCTAAAGGTGCGTAAGCCCAAAACCTCAATCTCTTGAAAACTGTTTCCTTCTCTTTGTGATCTGTATCAACAGTTTAGGTACAGACTTACTCTAAGCAGTTTGTTCTAAGCTTGTGATTTTTTTTAAAAGCTTTTTGGGTTAATGAACCCATCTGAAATTCTGAGAGCTACAAACTCACTTCAGAGAAATGCACGTACAAGTCTTCATACATGTTCAGGTGTGGGGCTGGGGGACGGTTCAGAGACCTCCAGGAGCTGGTCCATGGGCATGAAGCTAAGAAGCTCTGGGAGGTACTGAGCAGAGAGGGGCAAGCAAGGAGACTGAGACCACAATGGACGCGGCCACCATGCTCTCTGCCAGGGGGCATGAAGCTCCTTCTCCAACGAAAAGGCCAGCAGGTCTCATAACATGGGCCTGTTAGAACGGCACCAGCACCAAACCTGGACTCGTGAATCATTCAGAGGTTTTAATTTTAAATATCAGAAAAAGAAAAAAGAATGAAGAAAATGTTTTGAGTAGGAGAGAAGAAAATGTCCCTTAAAAGATAAATTCAAAGTGACTTAAAAAAATATGTATGTGATGGCCTCCAATTACTGTGGATATTAACTCATCACTTCTCCCCAGGCTAACTCCCCATAATAATTCAATATTTACCTGACCTAAACCAGGGTGGGCTCAACGGATGGCCCGGGGCACCACTTGCAATTGATTTTTAGTGGCCAGCAGCTGTAATCGAATAATGTGAGTGTCTAGCAGTAGTATGATTAGATTAGAGCAAATGTTATGGCCCTGTAATTTGGGAAATTCTGCAAATTTGAGCTTCCAGATCATCTCTGGACTCCATCATCAGTGCCCGCATGAATAGCAGACACTTAGGAAACATTTGATGAATGACTTAATGAAATGCATGAATAGGTAAGCTAATGGTTTGTAGCCCCTGTCACCCTCCCCATATACAAACACTGGCAGTTTCATGTGACTACACCTTTGCTCATGTTCTTTCCCCCTTCTTCACCTAATTGCCACTTCCTTCAGAACTGAGCTCTGGCATCATCTCCTCCTGGAAGCCTTCCCAGATTTCCCCTAGCTGAGATAAGAGCTCTGGGTTCCTTACAGCACCTCTTCATCAGAATTAACATTTGTCTTCCCTTGGTATCTGCTAAGAGCTGAACTGTATCCCTCTAAATTCATACATTGAAGCCTTAACCCCCAATATGACTCTATTTGGAGATAGGGCCTTTAAGAAGTAATTAAGGTTAAATGAAATCATAAGGTGGGGCCCTAATCCAACATGGCCAGAGAGCACTCTCCCATCCCCACCCCTGCCCCTACACCAAGGAAAGGCCATGTGAGAACACAGCAAGAAGGCAGCCATCTGCAACCCAGGAAGAGAGCCTTCACCAGAACCCAGCCCTGCTGGCACCTTGATCATGAACTTCCAGCCTCCAAAACTGCGACAAAATTTAATTTCCATTGTTTAAGTCATCCAACATGGTATTTTGTTAAGGCAGCCCAAGCTGACGGAGACAGTATCCCACATAGGTTCGAGCTCCTGAGGGCCGGGACTGTACTGTGTTCTTATTTCTAGTCTTAGCACCTAAGGCAGCCCTTGAACATAGTTAAGCACTCAATAAATTATTGTTGAACAAATGTAAGAGTGGATGAAGATAAGAAGCCAGAAAGACTTCCTCCCTTTCCCACCCTTAGGACTGACTGCAAAGCTATGTTTGGACCCTCATCACTGTCAGTGGAAAACCCAATACTCTAGGTGCTGTCACTCCCAAGAGAGGGGCACGGCGCAAGTCAAGGCCAGACATCAACCCTCTCACTGTCCTCCTTGCCCATCACTGCAGCTGCTGTTGTCGCCTGACTCAGATGTCAGAAGCAAAGAGGAAAGGACAGAGCATTTAGAAATAATAAAACCCTTGGCTCAACGATGTCCTTTATTCATACAGTAGCAGGTCTTAGCTGTTGAACTTGGCTGTGGAGTCCTTCAGCCCTCTAATCAAGCTATGAGTACTCAACTGGGATTACGTATGTATGCTGTGGTTTGAGAGATAAACAAGAGGAAAAGTATAGTGCCTGCCCTCGAGGAATCTGTGATGTGGCTGCAGAAGTCTGACATTAGGGTTTGCTCTCAGTCCTTCCCACATTTGTAACTTGGTAGACAAAAGTTTACTGAGAATCTAGAACACACAGGCCACAGTCAGTTGAAAAAAAGATGAATCGGTTGTGGATCCTAGCTTTAAGGAGCTTTTATAACTAAAAATATAACAATAACAATGAAGATACCAATATTTATTGAAATCTTACTACATAATAGGCATTCTTCTGTGTGTTTCTATAGATTTAACTTATTTAATTCTCATGACAGTTCTATAACATCGGTACTATTATCCCCCATCTTACAGAAGAGGAAACTGAGGCAGAGGCAATTAAGCTGCTTGCCCCACATATAAAGCCACCAAAGCAGTAGAGCAGGGATTCCAGTCCCCCCAGGATTGCCACATGGTGACAGGGCCCTTCTTTCCCCTCATCTCTAGAATGATACAGCTGCACTATGTGCAAAATTTTCATATGTTGATGAAAGGATATGAGGGAGCACAACATCTAAAGCAGGGGCACGGTCAGGTGGGGGAGCAGGTTCGTCCAGGGTCAGCTTGCTCAGCCAGGTGCCCGCAGTCCCCACTCTGTCCAGGAAGACCCTGCAGGAGAGCAAGAGGCTCCGTGCAAAACCCGACCCAGACCATCTCCTGGGCTCTCTCCAGCACACCACACCATGATTCTAGTGCTCTGGGAGTTCTGAGAACACAGAGATTTCCTGGAGCTGGGGAGGAAGCCAAGGACCATCTGAGAGTCACAGGAGGTTCTGGCAGTGAGATGGAAGCTGACAGAGGGGCGCCCAGACGCAGGAACAGCTGTGGAAAGGCCAGCTGGAGGAGAGGGCACAGAGGCTTAGGGTAGAGTCAATGAATGGGGTCAGCAGGACTAACATGAATTTTGCTCCACCCTTGCGTTTCCAAGTCCATGCATCATCCTGGGCGCATTCACTCATGTGAACGTGTGGCCATCTCACTCTTCAACCTTATGAAAGTGTGTGTATCTTAATCCAGTAATGGTACTGAAAGAATACCGTCAATGTAAACTGAAGGTCCAGGAAGCAATGGGCTGGTACAGCCTTTTGCATTTCCACGGACGTTAGCTTAGGCTACATCACCGAGAACATGACCCAGTTTAGCAACAACATCAGCACAGCGGGCACTATAAGAAAATGCCAAGTATTAGAAGACCAAGGCCCGTAGGCAGCAAGATGCACACAAACCATGTAGCAAAGTGAAGGTAGAGGCCAGTAGCCAGCTCTGCTTTTGATTAAAGCCTCTGTTAACCACACTACATGGAGGAAATCGAGAAACAGCAATTTTAATAGCAGCAGTGACAGAGTAACAGGAGTCTACCCTTGAGTGTGGCTGCAGTATTCCACCCAAGATGCAAAGGCAACTGCTACAGAGATAGGGTAGGTTCACTCCCAGCTTTAGATACTCTGTGTGTTTGAAGAGCTCCCAAAGAACTGGGTCTTCCTTCATCTGGAGATGACAAGAGGCAAGAGCTCTCTGTGTGCTCATTTCCATGTAAATGAAAACTGCAGCGGCAGATTTTCAGCAAAGCCACTCTCGAGGGGATAGATAAATGCCCTGCTACCTCCTTAAACCATACAAGACCCTCCTTGATTAATTCAAAGCCCGTTGCACAGACTGCACTTTAAGGAGCGCTTCCTCAAATCAGGCCCTGGCATTCCGGGGGCCCATGCGTGGCAAAGATCTAGGAAGGTCTGGGGCCGAGAAGAGGCTGCAACAAGGTACTCTCGGCAGGCTACCAGGCTGCTTTCCTGAAGGGCTCTGAGGCTGGACTGCAGAGGATTTCCAGGCATTCCCGCAAAGGACTAGGAATCCCAAGATCTCCAGCCCACAGACACCCAGAAGCAGCATCCTACCTGCAAAGCTATAAAGAGGACTCCCAAGAGTTAGAGATATCAGGCAGCTGGAGGTGAGAGGAGGCAGTCAACAACAAGGATAAGCACTTGAGTCACTGGATTCAAATGCAACTCCCAGTTCACCCCACTGTCCTACCTGAGACCATGGGGGCGAACTCACTATGCCCGCACATTTCCAGAATCCAGCAACAGAAATAGCATGCTAGATAATGGGGAGGCAGAGCGAGGGACGCATGGAGCACCTCCCTCCCTCATGGACCTCCGGTGCACCTATAACAAATCACCTGCCTGCTTCACATGTTTAATTTCTTTTTCCTGAGGCTTCTGTGAGCACACAAAATGAGTCGACTGGGCTTGGGCCAACAGCTATTGAGAAGTTCCTCTCAACACCACAAGGACCTTTTCCATCTCCAGACGTCACCATTCACTGAACATGCCAGCAGCAGGCACTGAGAACAGACTGGCACATCCCATTTTGCAGCAAAACAGCTCCTCCAGCTGCCTGACATCATGTCCACATACAATGAGCTTTCACGGGGGTCAGGACCTGCACGTGGGAAGGTGTTTGCATGCTGTGCACAGCATCTCTTACCCTCCCTTTGTACTTAGGGAGGCAAAAGGCAAAAATAGCCCTATGTGCAGTGGAGAGATGTCTCCCTCCAGATGCGCAATAATAACTCTGTTTTGTATTTATCAAATGCCTCTGACACTGCCTCCTGTATACCAGCACATCCTATGTCTCTGTGAAGTCCAGAGCAACAAGCCTTATGACCCCTGATTTACAGATGAAGAAACCAATGCATGACAAGGTTAAGGGACCTGCTTCAGAGGTGACAGAGCTGGTCACAGAGAGTGGGGTGATGGAGAGATCATCATTCATCATTGAATATTTTGAAGATGAACTGACAACCAGAGAAGACTGAATCTTTGAAAAACTCAAGGATGGGGCTGCCAAAAAATTTGTGCAGGGGGAATCTGTATCTGGAATGCTAAGCACATTTTTAAAAATCCCGGTGCCCTAGGACAGAGGAAGGGGCAGCAGCAGGGATGACGCCCCCTGGCCACCATCACTGAGGTGTTCAGGCAACAGACCCCTCTGCTCAATGTCCCCAGGAAGGGAAACACCCAAAGCCACTCATGGCCACACTGACCCTGCTGTACTCTACTCCTCCTCTTAGCTTTGTCCTCCCATTGAAGGTTAGAAAGCTACTTGAGAGGCTGAGATGGGAGAATTGCTTGAGATGGGGAGGCAGAAGCTGTAGCGAGCCGAGATCGTGGCACTGCACTCCAGCCTGGGCAACAAGAGTGAAACTCTGTCTCAAGAAAAAAAAAAAAAGAAAGAAAGAAAAAGAAAAGGTTCTGACTCTTTTGCAGCTGAGCCTCGGACAGCTCTATGTGGATTCTCCATCCCATCATCATAGGCTTCCTCCCTTCTGGCTCTGTCAACTTTCTGTTCAGTTGATATGGGCATCCAGAATTCAAATTACTTAAACATTAACCAAATAATACACAAATAAGTCTCCTGCCCCCAAATAAGAGGAGCAATCAATTGCCAGAATAAAGTGTTGTTGTTTCTTACAAATTCTTATTATGACCAATGCTGATGGTCAGCATAACTCCTCAGCCTCCTTATTAGCTTCTCTTAACACTTAAAATGTAAGTGGGCTTCATCCTCAAACTCTCCTATCTGCTCATTCTACCCTCAATTCCTGTGAAACCCAACTCTCCCTGCAGCTCTAGCGACCCTCTCAATGTAGATGACAAACAGATTTTCATCACCAGCCCCAATCCCTCTCCTGAACACCAAACTGAGTTTTCAACTGCTTGACAGATGGTGCCCAAATGGATGTCCTGCAGGTGACGCAAGCTTCCTCATCCAGAATGAATTCATTAGCTTTCCCTCCGAATGACCACTGCTGGAGCTCTGCTAATGGCTTCTCCTGCTCCTCCATCCCCATGTCCAGCTAGCTGTCTGGCCTCAGTGAATTCTCCCTCTCTGCGTCTTTTACCTCCATTTATTGTTCTCCAGTGAAAGCTCTCATCACGTCCCTTCTAGGTCAAGGCAAGAGTTTCCTATGTAGCCCACACTAGAATATAAATTTCCTGAGGGCAGCACTTTGTTTTGTTCCCCCAGTGTATCCTCCACCTGTTCACTAATAGATGCACAATAAGTGCTCCAGGAGCAAAGGTCTCTCTACTTCTCTTCCGCTCCCACATTGTTAAAGCATTATTTTCTAAAACAAAGATCAGATCACTCCATGCCCCTGAAGACATATCTTGTAGGCTCCCAACTGCTGCCATATAAAGTTCAAATTCCTAAGCATTGTAGTTAGCTGGGCATGTGAGGCCAACCTGCCTTTCTGGCCTCTTCTCTTCTCAATCTATTGGCCCTTTACTGAGGCTGCGTTGAGCTACTCGTTGTCTCCAGGACATATTATTTCTCATTCAAAGCTCTGCTTTCCCAATCCTCTCTCCTGAAAAATATCACTTCCCGACAACTTCTTTGCCTGGAAAATTATTTTATTGTTCAAAGCTTAGCTCAAATGTCATATTCTTTGGTAAGCCTTCCCCTGTTCTTCCCTCTCCCCAGAGTCTCTGAAATAAACCTTCACTATAGGACCTACCATACAAAATCATGACAGTTAGTCCTATGGGACTATTGAGGCCAACAATCACTTCATCTATTCCACAGGTCTACTTTGGCCTGTGCCATTGGGTATTGGGATGCTATACCATTGGGTATTGGGTTATGCTATACCCCTTCAGGACAAAGGAAGCTCTTGGTAGGGCTAACTCTAGTACAGTGAATGTAGCAAGAGTGCATTAACAGTTTGTTGGTGGTGATGTTGGTACCTCAAATAGTTATGATACTTCCCTCAATGATGCCCCTGATTCTCACAACAATGGAAGGCAGATGGTCCAAGTATTGTTGCCTTTCACACATAATGAAACTGAGGTAGTAATTAGGTTACTATCACTCAGCCAGTTGGTGACAATAGCATGGAAAACTGGCCCTATGTGTTTTCTACAAGACCCTATACTTCTCCAAGTCTTTGCCTCAAAAAAACTTAAATCAAGTCATTATTAAAAGCAAATGATCACGCCTGTAATCCCAGCACTTTGGGAGGCCAAGTTGGTTGGATTACTTGCAGTCAGGAGTTCAGCCTGGCCAACATGGTGAAACCCCGTCTCTCCCCTAAAATTAAAAAATTAGCCAGGTGCGGTGGCACACACCTGTAATCCCAGATGCTTGGGAGGCTGAGGCAGGAGAACTGCTTGAACCTGGGAGGCGGAGGTTGTAGTGAGCCAAGATTGCACTCCAGCCTGGGCAACAGAGCAAGACTTTGCCTCAAAAAAAAAAAAAAAAAAAAAATGACCACCTCCCATCCACAAAGCAATGCTATAAACAGAAGAATGACAGTAAAAAGCCTAGTCCACCGTTTACAATCCAAGGGGAAAAATCTGGGCAAGCCTTTTAAATGTCACAGAGCAATTCAGACCATATTATTCTAAATCAGAGGAACTGTACATTTCTAAAATATTACACCCCCATTTTGTGTAAGTATAATTTAAAAGCCTTCATCAGCCACCGAGTATATGCTGTCATGCTATAACCGAAACATACAGATGAGCCCCCCAACACACACACACAACATTAACTGAAAATGCATCCTTGGGTTAGATTCTAACATTGACACTCAGAGTTGGTTAATAGTGGTAGCTTAAAAGGACTGTTGAGAGTCTTTCACAAGATTAACTCTAAACCTATTAAATTTTTACAAAACAAGCAGATCCTATTGTTTCTTGCCTGGAGAAAATCAGAATCTTCTGGGTTTAAGTATTTAGGGAAGTCTGAAGGATTTTTCTACGTACTGAGAATCTGAATTTGAAACTAGTTAGAACAGGAACAATGCTGTGGACACAAAGATATCAAAGAATCCACCATAAGAATGCATTTTCTTTTTTTCTTCCTTTTTTTTTTTTTTTTTTTTTTGAGACAAACTCTTACTCTGTCCCCTAGGCTGGAGGGCAGTGGCTTGATTTCAGCTCACTGCACTTCTGCTGGGACTACAGACATGTGCCACCACACCTACCTAATTTTTTTTTTTTTTTCAGACGGAGTCTCACTCTGTTGCCCAGGCTAGAGTTCAGTGGCACGATCTCGACTCGCTGTAACCCCCACCTCCTAGGTTCAAGCGATTCTCCTGTTTCGGCCTCCCGGGTAGCTGGGATTACAGGTATATGCCACCATGCCCAGGTAATTTTTGTATTTTTAGTAAAGATTCACCCAGTTCAACCACATATGTCTTTTATAAATGCAATCAGACCCCAAAAATAAGGTCTTTTTATATTTTGTTACTCTGAGAAAAAAAGGAATATAATGCATGAGTGACCCTCCTTGCTCATCTCCACTTCCACGCTGGTAATTCTGGGAGATAAAAGTCACAAATTTCAAACAGAAACATGAGATAACCAGGTTACACCTTCATTTGCAAAGAACATCACCCTTACTCATCCTCTCTTGAAAACTCAATGGATTGGGATGATAACGAAATGATCACTGATCAGCTTTACCAGGTTCTGCAGTTCCTCTCACTCCTAAGAACCAAAATCCATTCCTGGAGACTGGGTGTGCACTCTTGGGTACACAGATAGGGTCATGCTTCTGTCTGCCTGCAGGCCCTGACCTGCTAGGGCCTTCACATGCCTCTGCTACACAGGGGAGGGTCATCTATAATGGCACTCCCAAGTTTATTGTCCTTTCCAAATAATGTCAAGAATTATTTTGTTTGACTTCTCTGATGTTCCCAGTTTATCTTGTTTAAGATTAATAAAGCAATTACAATACTCTCAATTAAGAAGCTAGTTAAGCAACTCACTTAATTATTTCTATTTGTTTTTTTTCTTGAGTGGATAGTTTTCTTCTCTCTTAGGGTAGTGCAGCATCCTTTTCTTGAGAGAAGAAGAAATATTGGGCCAAATTCTTTCCTAAAACACAGCATCTTAAGCTCATACCATCAAACATGGCTTTCTGAGTAAGTGACTCTCAGATCTCACAAACTATCAAATGTTATTTTTACTTCAAATTTAACCATTTAGGGGGAACTTTTACACACATTCACAAACCTCAGATTTCTTTTTCTTTTTTTTTCAGTGACAGGGTCTTGCTCTGTTGCTCAGACTGGAGTGCACTGGCACAATCACAGCTCACTGCAGCCTCAAATTCCTGGGCTCAAGTGATTCTCCCACTTCACCCTTCCAAAGTGCTGGGATTACCGGCATGAGCCACCGCGCCTGGCAGATTTTGTTTCTCGTTTACCTTTTGACATATACTAACTAGATTTTCATCTACATCATACAGTTGAGAAGATAAGTTCAAAGTCTGGACCAAAATGACAAAGAGGAAACAAAGAGGAAAGTCTTGACCAATAAAAGAGATTGCTCCTAATCTGGCTTTGTCTGATATTTGTGGAACCCTGGGACAGCAATCTCATTGAGGACGTCTCTTGAAATTTAACAAACAACAACAAAAAAAGGCAGAAAGCAAAAAAGAGACAGAGAAATACTCAAAATCTCTTCCTTATCTGACTAGGTGTTAAGAAAATTAAAGGTGGCAATACAGCTAAAAACATCTTGCAAACTGTATACTTGTCAAGTGCTTGTCCAAGTTACACGAAAAAGAACCCCTCTTAGGAAGGCTCTCACTAAGGGAGCAACGGAGCTCAGAGAACCATCAGAAGGGAACGGTGACGGCAGTGACAGTCACTAGCAGAAGGCCCGAGAAACCAGCCACTTGTTTACTCACCCTTGGCAGAGCAGGTAAGAGTCAGGCACAACCCATTCTGACTACCTTCTTCCAACAGGCACAAAAGGACTGGCACATGGGTTTCTGTCCTCTTACCAGTCACCATTCAGAGCCCAAGATTCAGGCACTCTGGCCTTCACTTTGTCTTGGGTTGTGGGATTTTCTTGTTGTTGTTGTTGATTTGTTCATATGCTTTCTGCTTTTTGCTCACAACACAAAAGAGTTCCCTTCTCTCAGGGCAGAGGGGTGTTCCAAAATACTTGATAACTCAGCTTAAAGAAAAATTTTGAATCAAATACAATACAAAGAAAAAATGTATTTAGGGATTGGGATTTCCACGTCCTGGCATGCTAAAAGAAAGATTATCATTAAAAGAATAATCTGGGTCACCATGCCCCACTTGTAAGCCAGGTGAACTTGGACAAGTTGCTTAATCTTTCCATGCCTTCTTTTCTTCTTCTATATAATAAGGATAAATAATAAAATCTACTTCATACAGTTGTGAGGAATTAAATGAGTTACTATACACAAAGTGTGGAAAACTGAGTTGGTATGTAATAAGCGCTCTTCAATTATTATTGAAGTATTACTAACAATTTGGAAACTTTTATCAATTACACAGATGTTGGCCAATTTAAAATTGTCCCTTTTCCCAATCTTCCATGGTTAACAATAGTTGAACAGCTCATTCTTATGAGAATGGACCAATAAATCAATAAAAGACATAAGAATATACATCTATCCATCAGTCCTGGATACTGTGATTGGTTTTGGTGAAGCAGGACCATATTTGTATACAAATTTGAAAGCCTATCCTTTTGCGCCTTTCTTTCCCTCAATTCAGAGGCAATGATCCCAGTGATCTATTTAGACATACTGTTAATATGTGTGGTTATTTCAATTGTCAAACAGCAAATGAGCTTTCAAAGCACGGCAAGGATAAAGAGGAGCAGTCTGCAAAATCACTTTTCTCATCAGAATCAATAAATAACACTAACACAAAATTTTAAATCTAATTTAAAATATGTGTGCAAAAATAATTTTATGCATGCTTTTTGCATTTAAACTTTTGAGAAGACACCAACCCTTACTTGTATGTTTTCTCAGGACCAAGGACTGTATCCCCTTAACTGTGTATCCCCAGGATGTACAATAGACACTGGAAAAAGATGGATGGATGGGTGGGAAAAAGAGAGCTGGCTTTACCCAGATTTTAGAATCCATCAAATTCCTATAATCACAGAATCAAATATTAGTGATATGAAAGGAACTGGGTCAAGGGGAAGTCACACCACTTGACCAAACCTAGGTGGCAATTTAAGGACAGAGGTGAACTTGAGTTCTATCC
Organism: Hylobates moloch; assembly: GCF_009828535.3. Classification (NCBI taxonomy): domain Eukaryota; kingdom Metazoa; phylum Chordata; class Mammalia; order Primates; family Hylobatidae; genus Hylobates; species Hylobates moloch. The sequence goes on from NW_026652293.1 coordinate 56,955,308, forward strand.
GTCCTATAAAGAATGCAGAGCTCTCGTTTATGCCAGAGCTTCCCATCTAAAGGCAAGCGTCCTTGGTCTTTTGTAAGCTTTGGAAATATGTCTCTGAAACCAGGAACAGAATAATTTAGGTGCTTTTCTTCACGTATCTAATCAGTGTTTACTGGAGAGAGATCTTCACCTACATTTTTCATTACATTCAAAAATTAAAGAACCACTGATTCTCTGACTTGCCTCTTCAGGCCTCTGAGACAAGAGATTTGCTACTTGTTATATGAAATCCTTCTGCCTCCAAAAGCTTTCAGATTTCACCCACTGGATAAATCAAAAGAGTCTCCATGCTGCTTATATTAAGGTAGCCTTTTGTTGAAGAAACATACATTAGAATTAGAGGAGCTGGGACTTTGTGTACAGATTAAGTGCAGTTTGAAATTGTGAATTTTAGATGTAGCATTGAATGAAAAGCTTTTGCTCTACCATGTAAGAAAATGTTTCTCAATAAGACCAAGGGACTTAACATCTACAAATCAGTAAGTCAGTCAGAAAGCATCTGTTTCTACCTGCTGGCACAGAGCACAGCACTACAGCGACATGAACCAAACGAGGGCTCCAGGAGCTCAATTCAGCTGCATTAGGACCATGACTTGGGTATGCAGAGAGGGCAGCTGGATCGGGGGTTTGCATGAGTCAGAGACCTAGAAACAGGGAAAGGAAGACAAGCCAAGCTCAGATGATATTTTGCTCCTGCTCTCCACCCTTCAGTGGGTTCCCCACTGCCTGCTGTGTGACTTTCAGAACCCCCACTGGAGCTTCTAGGACTTTTGCAAGTTCTAGGTTCTAACCTATTTTTCCTTCTACCCTACTGATTCCTTGCAGGTACACTATATTCCAGATTAAACAGACTATTTTCTGCTGCCTGAAAAGTCCAATCATGTAACCACCTTCCACACCTTTGCACAAGCTATCCCTCCACCTGAGATGCACCCTTCCTCCCCACCATCCTATCCTAAGTGCTACCTCTTCTCTAGAGCCTTTCCTGATTTTCCTTCCAACCTCATAGGCTACTATTAATTGGATGTGGCCCCAGCTATCATGAAACTTTTGCACTTTTGTAAAAACTAACTCACTCATGGTAATTATTTTCTAAATGGTGTGGCAGTAATTTGGGAATCTTTTTTCTTGCTCTCAATCAAAATTAGCTGAACATCTACTGTGTGTCAGATGTTGTGCTGGGTGCCTGAGACACAAAAATGAATAAAGTCAAGTTTCTTGCCCTCAGTGGGCTTGTGGTCTAGTAAATGAGACAATATTATGATAGAGGGTTACAGCTAGTGCAATGGGAGCCCAGGTAAGGGAAGAATTTACTGAATAGGGAAATATGACAGAGATTATGTCATTTAAAAGTTGGGGAGAGAAATTTGAGAAAATTTGCTCATTTAGGAAAAAAATGAGTAAGAGAGAGTTCTAGGTAAAAATAACATTTATGCAACAGTGCTTGGCTCAGGACAGGGGGTAGGCACTCAATGTTTATTGAATGAATAAAGCAAAAGTCTCCAAAATTATGGCATTGTCTTAGCCCCCTCCACCCTACTATTATTTACATTTACTAAGTGCCTACATGATTTCCATCCTTCACACCAACCCTGTAAATTAGGCACTGTCATCCTCATTTTATAGATGAGGAAGCTGAGGCTCCCAAGTCCTGAGACCCCAAAGCTATCAAGTGGCAGAGCCTGATTGAGTTATTTATAATACAGAAATGTGCTAAAGAATTCGCCTTAAAGGAGTCACTTGTTGAGCAAACTCTTGGCTCTCTTCCTTGAAGCCTGGGGGTGGGGGGCACTCTGGGCATCCCTCAAAGCCCAGCAGGTCTCTGGTCAAGTGTACTCGGGCAGAAAGGGGAGAAACACCTGAAGCCATGCTCCATGCAGATTCCACGCACGGCAGGGTCCTATATCTCCCCACCAACCTAATATGAGTTCTTGCACAGCATTTGGTCTCAGTGGCCCCAAATGAGGGCCCTCTTCCTTAATGAGAAAAGACAACCTGGAGAGAGCCACCCAAACATCACCTCAGGCCAAGTCAGGCTCATAAAAGCGTCCCTAGGGTTCAAAGAACTGAATCGGAGCTCCGGCTTTCTAAGACAAAGCATTTCATTTTTGATGGAATTCTTGTTCCTACTTTTCTTTGATCATTTTCTCAATTTCTGCCTGTCTAGTTCAGGCTTTTTCTTCAATACTTGTACTGGGCACATGCTTTTTTTTTCTCCTAGCTGAGACGATTATATCTTGCCATTGTGGTGTTCCTTTTCCATTGAAAGCAATCAAAAATGAAAATCCACATTCAGAACAGTGTCCATTAAATATACATCTTTTTTGTGGATGAAAAAAAAAGCACTCTCTGAGGGCTGATTTTCAGCTCTGTGTATCACCTGAAGATTAGATATTGGGTGAGACTTCTGCTCCTCACAGGCCATTTGCATTTAGTAATTGAGAATGATGGCAGAAAGTCTGGAGCAGAAGCAACTTATTTTAAGGAATGCCTTGGTCTCAAGCATTGCTAATCAAAGTGTGGTCCTTGGATCAGTGGTAACTGCTTCACCTGGGAGCTTATTAGAAATGCAGAATCTCAGGCCCCACTCCAGACCAAATGAATCAGAATCTACCTTTTAACAAGATCCCAGGTGATTTGTATGCACATTAAAGTTTTAGAAGCACAAGTCTAGAGCTAAGGTGTATTTGCTTTTATTGCCTTATAGGAGCCTCCATGTGCATTTCTTTCCTAAAAAAGAAAATCTCTGTATAGTGAACTCTATAGAACATCCCCCACCACCCTTGCTTGCCCAAACGGTTTATTCATAGAGGAACTGTGAAGTGATAAATACTCTTCCAGAAATCACACTCTCAGCCTGAAGGAGTTCAAAGTGAAACGAAGCTGATGGCTAGCTTCCTGCAGCATATCAGTGCCTAAAAAGAAAGAGCTCTGAGACTGACAGGTGACAGGCAACCCTTACTCCCATCCTCTTCTCCAAGGCTCTGGATATTTTTGCCTGGCATGATCCCCCCCTGGGAAGTCAGGGAAAAAAGACATGCTATAGGAACCTTATAGATGACTGTCGTAAGACCGAGGTGGCCATGATGTACACTGAGCTCTGAAATGTTGAGGAGGATGCTCTGTAAACACGACCGAGCAGAACCAAGAGCACAAAACGAATCTCGGCTGTGCTCAGACCTCACCCATCCAATAACAATAGTCAAGACAAATGTAAATGAACCTTGATTCACTAGTCTGTCATCTACATAAGAGAAATGGACCAAGAAGATGGAAAATCATGTGGACCTGGTTTGAGAGAACGAAAGCTAGAACTGGGAAGCAAAAGCAGAGAGGAGGGGAGGAAATGATCCAGATCCACGCAATACTGTTCTGCCCGTCTATTCCCACTCATCTGTGAAGCAGAGCTGGTGTCCACGGCAGATCAGAGGTTGTGACCAGAGCCCTGGCAGGCCACACAGCTGCTGGCCTGGACTCACACTTGACGTTTTCCTCCATGAAGAGGAAGCTTGCCTCAGAGAAATCTCTATAAAAAGCTACAAGCACCCAAAAAGTTATTCCTTCTTAAAAAAAAAAAACACACAAAAATAAAAATAAAAACCAATGTCCACCCAAACCAAGTGTTTTCTCACTAATTTTGATAGATATGCACATTGCAATAAACACCTTTATACCCTGGGCATCTTTCAGATGTCTAAGTGGAATGCCTGGGTTATTGATTACTCTGTGTTAAAGCCCAACTTGTTACACCTCTCCTCCACTTTTGCTAATTTTTCACTCATTTTTTTTCCATTTTCACCTTTGAATTCTCTGAAACAGCAATATTTTAAAATGCTAAAATGGTTTATTGATATCAATCAATACTTGCTTTTCAACCAAAGATAATTTTGTTATATATTAACAGGATCTCAGCTCCTTTTAACGTCCACATCAGCAAGCTCTAGAGAACGTTTGCAATGGACAGGAATGATGGACAGCAATGAGCAGTGGAGGCAGGGAGACTAGTCTCTGAAATTCAGACAGGAACTCCATCTGTCTTCCTCTACCACAACCAAAAGATACCCCTCCCCCAGAACCAAATATGTTATAGATTAGCCGCCCACGGAGGCTGAGGCTATCAATTTTATTTCAGCTAACTTCTACTTCACAGAAGAGCAATTGACTTTATTCCCCGAAATCAGACCTCGATGAGCAAAGCAATCTGTCAGAGGCACACCTGAAAGAATACCTCTGCACCTCCTCCACGCCCCCAACATACACAGACATGCTGCACACACGGGGAAAGGGAAAGTTAACTTTCAAATAAACCTGCCCCTCAGCCAGTCTGACCACGTTTCCAGACCCTTCACATTCTCAAAGGTGGTTCTTACAACTCTCGCTTAAATCCAGAGGCTGAAATCTGACCTCTATCTGCTGAAGGCATTGGCAAGAGGTCCACAAATACACCACTCCCCACTCCTCCCACCCCCACCCCTCCCCCCCCGCCCCCGCTTCCTTGGCCAAAGTGGGAATAATGGGCCAGGCTTTATTGTCTTTCCTTGGGAGAAGCCAGGCCCGGAGGCTGGTGGGAAGCTCCAGACAGAATGTGGGTGTGTGAATCTGTGCGGGCTCCACAGGGCAATTTTCAGGGAACTCCAGCGGTTTCGGAGAAGGGCGGCCATAGGCTGGGACTCAGGCACCCTCGCGTTGTCAGATCCTGCTGAAGTCTGGGTGTATGGGGGAGGGGTGCAGGGCTGTCCTGGCAGCTAGGCTCTCTCTCCCCTCTGGGCCATCCCCAGGCCCTCCCATCACAGCTGGGTCACTCACCGCCCGTGAGCTGTGCAGGGCCGAAGCACAGCGCCAGCTGAAACCACAGGATCACGGCCAAGAGTCTCTGGGGGGACTGAGGTTGCTGCTGCTGCTGCTGCTGCTGCTCTAGAAATCCATCTCCATTGCTCGGGTTCATTCCATGATACATCTTTCATCCACAGAGGGCATCCAGCTTGCAAGAGTCTGCAACCAGAAGCGGAACACCACAATAAGCCAGTCTGTCCAGGCTCGGGGGCCACACTCCCCCTCCTCCGCTCTGGGACCCGGCGCCTCGGCTTCCCAGGCTCCATCCTGGTTCCTCCCCCGCGCGGCCCCCGCCCCCTTTCCCACGGCGAGGTCCCCCGCCTTCCCCCGAGCCGGGTGCACTGAGTAACAGTCGCCGTGGGATGCTGCGCGTGCTGGGGAATGGAGGACAGGAGGGAGGGCAGGGGTTAGCGCACAGTGGCTCCGCGCCGGTCCCCGGGATTCAGCAGCTGTGCCCACCACAGGAAAGTCTAAAGCCTCCTCGCGTCTCGGGGCCGAGAAGACACTTTTCCCTGGGCCTATACATTTCACTCTGGGAATCTCACAATGTGGCACCGTCTCCCCCAGCTACTTCTCTGGTTTTCCTCAGGATTGGGATGGATCCTACTGCCCCAGTCCCCAGTGAGATTTCTCTGCGCTGTCAAAAAAAAAAAAAATTCTCCCTTGGGGAGCTGCACCAGGCACCAACTCCTCCTCCCCGGCCTGCGCGCGCCTCCCCGGGATGGAAGACCCTTCCGGGGCTGTCGGTCTTACCTGTGGGTCTCATGCATGCAGCTTCCTTCCCTCCTCCGCCTCCTCCCCCCGCCAGTCTAACCCGCATCTGTGCGCGACCTCTGCTGCCGCCGCTGCGCGAGCGAGCGAGACGGAAGCTTCGGCGGCGGCGCCCTGCTCCAGCTCCCCCGCCCGCGCGCTCCCTCCCCAGGCGCCCCCGAGCGGGCCGGTGACGGGGGAGGACGGGAGCCCGGCCGCGCGCCCCCGCGGAGGCTCCCGCGCGCCCGCTACCTGAACTCGCGAGCGCGCGGCGGCGGCGGCGCGGAGAGAGGGAGGGGGTGGGGACGGGGTGAGTGGGGGGGCGGGGACGGGGCGAGGGGTGCGCGGGCGCGCGAGCACGCGCCTCTGCCAACCCAGCCGGCGCCGCGGCCGGGCCGGGGACTGGCGAGGGCGGGGACGGGGAAAGGGGCCCGCCGCCGCGACCAATGGGAAGCCCGCGCGCCTGCACCTGTCGGGGCGCGAGGCGCCGGCGGCCGGTCTCGCACACGCTAGCAGCTCTGTCGCCCCTTCCCCGGCGCTGGACTGCTGCCCTTGCCCCGGCTGCGCGCCAGCTCAGGTGCCCGCCCCGGCCTCCGCGCGGCCTCTGGTACCCCCAGCCCGCGGCGCGGCGCGGGAGAGCCCTCCGCCCTAGAACTACCGCCGCGGCGGTGGCTCCAGACCCGGGGCGAGTGCGCGGCCGGCCGCTCCCAACCCTAGAACGCTCGCCACAGACCCGGTTAACTTGAGCACCGCCAATTGCCCAAGTCTCCTAATTTCCCGCGTTAACCCCTCGCCGCTCCCACCTCCGCCGAAGCTCTGCGCTTCCCCAGGGAGCCCGAAGGACGACCTGAGGCGGCTGAGAGACACTCTCCCCCTCCCCCACACCCTTGGTATTTTCCCTCTGCCAGCCGCAGGCGTTGTGAGTGAGGACCCCTGTCCGGTCTTGGAGATGCGCGGGGCCCTCGGAGTCTCGGCCTGGGAGGCGCTCCCCTGGGCGGGGAGGCGGGGGTGGCGGGTGATCGGTGACACGCAGAAGGTTGGGTATCTGGAGGAGGGGAGGCTTCCGGGGTCGTAGATCGGAAGCCAATGGGGTCGGTGGTAATTGCCCTCCCAGCCCCAAGTGGAGAGAGTTGGCCTGGTCGGTCCCGTCTCTGCGCCGATTCTGGTGTCGGAGCTCAGCCCGCGGTGGTTGCAGCTCTCACTCGCCGCTGGCTGTGACCCGCCCGCGGTCGGTTTCAAGATAGGGAAGCCCACATTCCAGCCACAGTGATTAAGAGGTGTCTGCTAATGAGGTGGCGTCCACCGGCCGCACTTTAGAGCCGTGACACTCCATGATTCTGTAGCAATTTGTGGATATGAAAACTATGTTCCTGATACAGCTACCAAATCATCCCTTGCTTCTATCGACTTTCCCAAAATCTCACATACTGATGGTAGTTGGGAAATTACAGCTTGTACTGTGTCAGCTCTTACTGGGAGTAATTTTAACACATTCTTTCGGGATAGATTGGCTTTTAGTAGATAAGTCAAGCTCCGTTATTTTGTTTTTTGTTTTTGCGTATGTGTGAAATTGAGATGGCAGCTTTGCACAAAATAAACAAGATTTTGACTAGCATAAGTCCAGTTTTGCTACAGCTTGTACTTTGGGACCCCAAAATCTTAGTAGGGGACCATCCACCTTCCCAAGGTCCTGTGACTGTCCTCTACAGTTTGTATATTTATTCCATTTTTCTTTCTTAGTAAATTTTCTAAATCTTTTTAAATATCCACCAAATCAACAACAGTCAGAAATATTTATTGACCGTGCACATGTTCTTAACGATTATAAGAGATATATCCAAGTGCTGTTGAAATCTGTTCTTTGGCTGGAGTACAATCTAATTTTACAGAGAATGTTGGGACTGAAAGAAACATTCAAGTTGATCTGATCCAAACATGGGATCTAAGCTTGAGTTTCCTCTCTGACATTTCTAATAAGTGGTCATTCAGCCTCACTGAATACTTATCAAGGTAGCCTGTTTATATTTGCCAGCAGGTCTCTTAGAAAAGTCTTTCTTATATTCAACTGAAATCTACTTCCCTGAAACCTTTACCCACTGAATCTGGCTCTCCTCTGTGGGCCCACGCAGCTAAATAGAACTCCTCTTTCTTAAGAGAGCATCTCATGGCTTTGGAGATGGCTTCGTGTTCCCTTGAGTCTTCTCTGGGTCACTCATAGCCATTTCCTTCAGTGCGACGATTCCCAGACTTTTCACCAGCCTGTGGCCTTTCTCTGACCCAGTTTCTCAATGATCATCCACCCGCAACAATCAAAGTTTGTTTCCAGAAAGAGGCCCTACTTTCCCTCTGTGGGTTCTGACCAGTACAGGCCGGTACTGTTGCTTTCTGTATTTTAAACAACTTACTTCTATTAATTCAACTGAAGAAGACAAGCATTTGGAGGGCAACTACGGCATAACATATTGTTATTATTATTACATATGTTATTATTATTAATCTTTTTCTACATTATCCCATGTATTATTTTTGTAGGGCTGCCAAAACAAAATACCACAGACTGGGTAGTGTAAACAACAGACATTTATTTTCTCACAGTCCTGGAGGCTAGAGGTCCAAGATCAAGGTGCCAGCAGGGTTGATTCCTTCTGAGGTCCCTGTACATTGCTTGTAGACTACCATCTTCTCCGTGTGATCACATGGTCTTTCCGCTGTTGTGTCTGCATCCTCATCTCCTCTTTTTATAAAGACACCAGTCATATTCGATTAGGGAACACCCTAACAACCCCATTCTAACTTCATTGCCCTTTTAAAGACCCTGTCTCCAAATATGTTCTTGTTCTGAAGTACTGGGGGTTAGAGCTTAAACCTATAAATTTTGCGGGGGAACACAATTGAGCCTGTAACCTCGCACAACAAAAATACGGTATATTTTTTAAAGTGTAAAATATAAAACAAAAACATACTCGTCATGGGTGAGGATGGTGAAGGCAAAGGAGGTCAGTCCATTTTTTGGAGACCACCCAGCTAATGAAAGCCTCAGACTTGAAGTTAAGGCAGTTCAACTTCTTCCTAATGGTTTTTCTGCCATTCCACAGCTATTTCTATGAATACCTTCTACCTAAGGGAGTTTACAAAATAAGTCATCTTGAGTTTATTTTGTTATATGTTTTTCTCAAGAAGAGGAAGGAAAATGAGGGTAGATGGAATGTAGAAGAGAATATGGTTTACTTCCTATTAAGTGGGAACCTGACTTTATCTCTCTTCCTGTCTCAACTCCAGAACCAATACCAATGGGGATAGGAACTAAAGCAAAGCCTCAGAGTCCTCCTCCCAAACACAGGAGAGCACCAGGGGCTTTTTTTCTTAGAGACTGTGCCCCTCCTCTGATTACACACCTTCTCTCTACCCTCCATGCATGAAGTTCCCCACTGTTTTCACTCTTCTTTCCTCGTGGCATACATTATGATTTCACTTTTGGTGGCCAATAATAGTTCACTCTCTATATATTTGTTGAGCACTTACTATGAACTGGACACTCTTCTAGATGCTGGGAATGCAACAGTGAACAAAGACAAAAACCCCTGCCTTCAGCTTTGTGCAGTAGCAGTATCACAGCCAATAAAGTTTATCTGAGGTGATTATTGCTAATTGAAAAACCCCTGCCTTCCAGGAACTATTCTAATTAAGGAAAACAGATGAGAAGAAAAGAAGGAAAATATTTTATGTGTTAGATGGTGTTAAGCACTAGGCAGAATAATAAATTTGGGAAGAGGTAGAGGAAAAATGTAGGTTACAGTATGGGCTAAGTTGTTGTAACAAAGTGTTCCGGATATATAGTAACTTAAATAGAAGTTTATTTCTCATATATGTAAATGTCTTACCATTCGAGGTAAGGGGCATGGTAAGATGTCTGGGGCATCTCTGCTCCAGAGTCATTCAGGGACCTAGGTTCCTTCTCTCATTGCTCTGTTGTTCCCTGAGGTCTTCATTTGCATCATTGAAGCTGGATCATTGGCATTTCTGGGGTCTAGCCCAAAGGAAAGCCGTTAGGGGGCGGTACGGGGAGAAAGAAAAGACAAGTCTAAGGCAACAATTTTCTTTCAGGCAAATGAGGAAGAAGTTACACAAATTAGCTCTCTCACATATCATTACTGAGAACCTAGTCACATGGCCATACCTAGCTGCAAGGGAAGCTGGGAAATGTAGTCTTTATTGGACAGCCTGGGGACCAGAAGGAAGAGAATGGATTGGAGGGGACATGGGAAACTGGCAGTCTATGGCACCTTTGGTGTGAAGATAGAGATGGTGACTTATTTTTCTTAATTAATATTCAAAGGAAAATAAATCATTCGCACCAATCTCTCCCTGACCTTGAAAACCAAGCTGGAGCCAGTTGTTCTTCTCTTCTGGCTTTCCTCAATCCTGCACACCCAGGAATACACACAGTCAACTACAAACCCCTTAACGAGCCCAGAACATACCAGAACATGAGGCTAGCATTGTACCAAATGCTGTGTTTGGGTGCAAATCTAGAATTTTCAAAGTATCTGATTCACCCATTGCCTCGGCCTTGGAGACAAGCTTCAGGGGCTAGAGTGTGGAACAGGATAAATAAGCTCATTCAGTCACAATCCCATCCATTCTTCCTTCCATTCGAATTGCGCTTACTGTGTACCAAGTATATTTCCGTCATTGTGTCAGGTATGGAGGATACAAAAACAAAAACACAATCCTTATCTTTAACAAGTTTACAATCTATGGGGAGAGTTGAAAGACAAACCTGCAATTACACAGTCATGGGGTAATTGCTGTGATTGGAAAGTAAATAAGAGAAGGTGGCAGGAAAGGGGTCCTGGAGGTGACCTCATATGTCATATGAGTAGAGGGTGTGTGTGTGTGTGTGTGTCTGTGTGTGTGTGTCTGTGTGTGTTTATGTCAGAAATAAAGGGGAAAGGACATACAGTGAGTTTTCTAGGCAGAAGGAACAGCTTGTGCAAAGGTCAGGAGGGAAGGATGGGGAGAGAGACCAAGGTTAGAATTTAGAATGCAAGTTGGAAAATGCCAAGAGATAAAACTTCTGAGAAGCACTCGGACCATATCAAGAAGGGCTTAGAAAGCCATGCAGAAAAGTGTAGCTTGTGTCTGCAGACCAAGGGAGAAGACTGTGGAGGGGTGGGAAGAAACTGGAGAGGTGAACCAGAAAGGGACTATTGACCATTGGCCCATAGATACATGAAAGGTACTCAACATCGTTAATTAATTGGGGAATACCAATTAAGAGACACTGTTTTCACGCATCAGATGGATTACAAATACTGTAAGTCTGATAATATCAGGTGTTTGGTGATGATGCAGGGAAAAGGGAGTCCCAATATTCTGCTGGTACGAGTGTAAATTTCTGTGTATTGACCATGTCTTTTATTTTCTGTATTTTGATGCTTTGACATTTGGGACCTTGGTGACCCTCAAGGGGCTGCACTTCCCAGAACTAGACAATTCCTAGAAATAGTAGACCACGGCCGGGCGCAGTGGCTCATGCCTGTAATCCCAGCACTTTGGGAGGCCGAGGCGGGCGAATTATGAGGTCAGGAGATCGAGACCATCCTGGCTAACACAGTGAAACCCCGTCTCTACCAAAAAATAGAAAAAATTAGCCGGGCATGGTGGTGGGTGCCTGTAGTCCCAGCTACTCAGGAGGCTGAGGCAGGAGAATGGCGTGAACCTGGAAGATGGAGCATGCAGTGAGCCGAGATCGCGCCACTGCACTGCAGCCTGGGTGACAGAGCAAGACTCTGTCTCAAAACAAAAAAAAGAAATGGTAGACCACACCCCCCCCACCCTCCTCTATGAGCTGTCACACTCAGGGCCATTATTCTCCTGCCCTTATCACCCCAGGTCCAGGTACCAGACAACTAGGCACAGCCCCTATGCCTCAGAGTCTGCTGAAACCATTCAAACTGGCCCATCTTAAATCTGTTTACACTGCCTCACCTATTCCTTCCCATGAAAGTACAATAAAGGCTCTTGTCCATATTCCCCACCACACTCTCACTCCTTCTGCCTCTAGACCTACCTGGTGCTTCCCCACGTGGCCCTATATGGTGTGCCATGCCCCTGCCCCTAGGCATCTCTGACTCTTAAAAACTTTTTCCTTCATGACAGTCATTTCTACGTCCGTGTGTCTTAACATACCTAATTAAAACAAATCCCAGGCACTTTTAGAACAGGCCACCACTGGCAAGGAGGGGAGGCCAGGTGCAGGGGCTCACGCCTGTAATCCCAGCACTTTGGTAGGCCAAGGTGGGCGGATCATGGGGTCAAGAGATCAAGACCATCCTGGCCAACATGGTGAAACCCCATCTCTACTAAAAATACAAAAATTAGTTGGGCGTGGCGGCACGCGCCTGTAGTCCCAGCTACCTGGGAAGCTGAGGCAGGAGAATTGCTTGAACTCGGGAGGTGGAGGTTGCAGTGAGCCAAGATCATGCCATTGCACTCCAGCCTGGCGACAGAGCGAGACTCCATCTCAAAAAAAAGAGGGGAAATTGATCCTGCAATTGCACTGTTCAGCATCTACCCCTAAAGAAGCCCTGATGCATTCACTTGGATATTTTGTCTACTAAACAGAGATGATGCCAGTACTTACTTCACATGACCATTGAGGGGAATGGCATTATTCCTTAAGAGCACCTGAAGAGCACCTAGCACATAGTAAGTGCTCAGGAAAGTAGGTCCAAAGATATTCACTGCAGATATTTTTCTAACAGTGGAAAATTGGAAACAAGCTGAATGACGAAATGACTAAATAAATTGTGGTCTAGTCATACTAAGGAACACTATGTAGCCATTAGGAATAAATTAGATTTCCACCTAAGAACAGGAGAGCTCTGTGAAACATTGTTGCTGAGCAAAAGAAGCAAATTGTAGAACACAATGTACAGCAAGATACAATTTATGGAAAGGCAATACCATAGATTTTCTATGGATTTATATGAACACAAAAGAAAAAAGTCTGAAATGATTCACAGCAGTGGGGTTACATCCAGGTTAGCATGAGCAGATTGAATTGTTTGGAAGGGGTGTTCAAAAATACTTCAGTTTTATTGCTATGACTTTTATTTTATTATTTGGGGGGTGGTGAGGGGATTATGTAATACTAGGGTAATTAGGAACTAATTTGAAATGCACGAGATGCGAGAAAAAAGATACAGAGGGTAGAAAGTGGGAATGAACTTGGTGCTTAATGAGATGGAGTTAACTTTGAGAATACTATGAAAAATAGAAATAATAACATCTGTCTCATAAGGAGTCCTTGGACTGAAGGCTTTCCCTTGGACGAGGAAGGGAGGGATGTGCAATAACGTTAACTGCTAAACTCGTTTGCCATTTTGTTAAAGATCAACCTTGAGCTCCCCTCCAGAGCTTCCCCTCCTCATAGGAGGTGGGATAGGAGCCCCCTCTGTCCCTCCCTGGAAGTTTCCTCATCCCACACTATATCCTTAGCTGCGAGTTGTTTGATTCCCATGATAATTAGGGCGGGTTAAACTGCCATAACAGATAAGGCAAAACATGTAATGACTCCAATATAATAGAAGTTTCTTTCTCATAGGACAGTCCAGGGTGATGAGGGAGGGGCACGAATGGGGGAGTTGAGGATGAGTGGAATTGGGGCACAGCAGTCATCAGGAACCCAGGCAGAAAGCAACTTTGTTCCAGTCAACACATGGTTTCCAAGAGTTTCTGGTCTTTGCCATTTCAGCTGTTTTGTAAGATTTCAAGATGGCTAGACACACCACAAAGGCATTTGGATAGATGAAAGGTAGAATTCTTTGTTACTTATAGCTCCAAACAAAAAAAGGCTGCCACACAGGGCCACACAGAGATTGCACCAGGGCCGTTTGGGTCAGCTTATGTATGGCAAGTGGAATGGGGTTAGCTAGGTTTTGTGAACTCCCTGTGGACTGATTTGAGTAATTAGAGTAATTTCAGGGGGCTGTGGAGCATAGTGGTTACCCCTAGTTTTCTGGTACCTGGGGCAATCAGGGCAGTGGCCCCATATGAGTGCCCAAAAAGGGAATTGGTTGAGTGATTGGGGTTGTGGACTCAATCAGGAAATCAAGAAGCAGAACTGACCAGCCTTAAGCCAGGGCCTCAAAACTTGGGTCAAGACAATATTATATTTATATACAATATTATATTTATATATACAAATATAATATTATATATAATATTATATATAATATTAATATATAAATACAAACATATATTATATATACACATATATATTATATATATTATATTTATATTATATATAATATATATGTGTATATATAT